>NC_084611.1:70476769-70676769 GCF_033978795.1 Nerophis ophidion
TAGTATTTCCTGTCCTTAGTTCCTGTCAAGTGCTCTTATTTTGTCAGCTTCCTGTCTTGCTCCCTGAGTGCTGTGTTCCCACTCAGCTGCGGCTGATTGGCACCTAGCCACACCTGTTTCCAATCAGCCCGCTCCTATTTGTACCTGCTTTGTCTTGTGTCAGTTGCTGGATCATTGTATTGTTTTGTCATTCGGACTTGTATTGTCGTTGCCACATGTCGCTCGTCGTTGCTATCGTGTCATGTCGTTTTGTTACAGCTACTACCTGTCGTGCTACATTTTGTCCTGGTCGTCGTAGCGGTAAGCTGTTTCTGTTAGCATTAGCCATTTCCATTTTTTCCTGTTTGCTACCCGCTAGCTTCCATGTTAGGTCCTTTTTTTTTTTCTTGCTAGCTTCTACACTAAAGACCCTTAGTTTGTTATTCCGCCCATGTGCGCGCTTTTTGTTTGTACCCTTTTGGTTTTGTTATTGTCTTAGTATTTTAATTCATGTTTACTTACCAAATACCTGCCTCCTTCTCTGTACCTTGGGGTTCGACACCAAATAACTTTGACAGACAGTAGCAGTAATCATGCCATGATTTTACCCATCCAGGGAACATGTAAATAGATTTGACACCCCTGCTTTAAGGCAGTGGTCCCCAACCTTTTTGTAGCTGCGGACCGGTTAACGCTTGAAAATTTGTCCCACGGACCAGGTGGGGGGGGGGGTGTTCATAAAGAAATACAATCATGTGGTCTTACGGACTGTATCCCTGCAGACTGCATTGATCTATATCGATATATAATGTATATATTGTGTTTTTTATGTTGATTTAATAATTACAAAAAAAAACATATTATTATTCTTTTATTTTATTTTTATTTTTTTAATTTCTTGTGCGGCCTGATACCAATCGGTCTGATGGTTGGGGACCACTGCTTTAATGTATCAATTAGTTTTGCCATGGAAGCAGGTATACCCAAATATGGGTACTTCGTGGGTATTTTTGACCCAAATTCCGGATGCATTCTAAATTAGACCACCTCCCAACTGTAGAGGTTTCCATGTATTTTTCCTGACTAAAAGTACGGAAGGTGCAAGGAACAATTACAGAAAGTGGCACCAAATCTACCATTACCTGATGCAAAAGCCATTGAGTCAGTTAAGCTCGGATCAAATTGGCATCAGCCTTCATTGCAATGACTTTGTCTTAGCTGAAAATACAGCACTCGTCTACGATATTCACCTCGTCGTTAGAATCGTATGACGTGTCCTCCGCACGTGGTGTTGATTTGAATCGTCTCCCACCATCTTGAACACTGTCAGAAACACAAGTACACGCCGTCCAAAGACATGATCTCATCTTCCGTGAAATGCCCCCCGCCCAAAGCGATGAAAGCCTCAGCAAGGCTCGGCTGGTGGCGATTGCAGCCGCCTTCGGCAGGGTTGCATCACTTCTCAACGCAACAGCGATGAGGGTGAGACTCCAAATGATGACCGATGTGTGAGCAGAGGTCTTTGGTTTGTTTCACCCCCTTTGGTCGGCATTTCTGTTTTTGCTGTCACACCTACACAACCCACAATGAGAACCAGATTAAGAACTGTACCATTCCCGTCTGCTGTGGGTGTGGTCAGGGGGAAATCCAGTCCGTCACTTCATGGACGAAAAAAAAGGAGCACAAAAAATAAACGTTGCTACAAATTCTAAAATAAAGCCAATTGACGGTCAGTCAGCTACAGACATAGGAACTGTATAATTTTCTTCCACCTAGCATGATGTTGCCTGGGGTTAGGTTAGGGCAGGGGTCGGCAACACAAAACGTTGAAAGAGCCATATCGGACCAAAAATACAAAAAACAAATCGGTCTGGAGCAACAAAAAATTCAAACACACGGCACACACACAGCTATCTGCAATGCAGCCAATATTACATACATATAATGTGTCATGAGACATGCAAAACTAAATTATATGTCAAGTCAAGTTAGTCAAGTTTATTGTTCTTCGGTCAACAAACAAACAGTTATACATACATAGATTGAAAATGAAAAAAAATGTTTGTTGCACACCGAAAGAGTTTAGGCTGAAGTTGAAAACTTATTGCGCCTAACCCTATAAGCGATGTCAAGTACAAAATAAATATAAACTTCCGAAAATTTTGGAATGTCCTTTGCACAACATATTGTGAATACACATTATACACAACATGAACGTAGTTCAATTATATACACAGTAAAGGCATGTGAAATTACCTTGAATTACCTTGTATTCACAACATATTGTGAATACACATTATACACAACATGAACGTAGTTCAATTATATACACAGTAAAGGTATGTGAAATTACCTTGAACCTTTGCACCAATTATATACTTTATATACAAACAACTATACAAAGAAACACAGAGTAAAATATTTTAAATGAGCTCAAACATACCTACAAATGAGGCATAATGATGCATTATGTACATACAGCTAGCCTAAATAGATTAGCTTGCAGTCATCCAGTGACCAAATATGCCTGATTAGCACTCCCACAAGTCAAGAACATCAACAAAGCGCACCTTCCACGCACAGTATAAAACTTTTGGTGGACAAAATGAGATCAAGAAGGAGTGGAAGATTTTACATGTAAACAAACTGTTGCGTCACAAGCCACACACACTATGGTGAGTTCAAGAACCGCCGAAATTAGTAGGACAAAACGATGTTCGCCAAATACTCTCATCAGTGAAGCATACACACAAACATATTAAACAGTGGGCTTTCTAACAATAGGGAATGATTGTGTCATGTTTGTCCTCAAACAAATGACATACTAAATCAAAAAAATATATTTTTCCCCCATCTTTTTATATTTTCAATCCTTTTAAAAAAAAATGCTCCGGGAAACCACTAGGTGGCACTAAAGAGCCGCATGCGGCTAGAGAGTCACGGGCTGCTGACCCCCGGGTTAGGGAACTACACTTTTTGTGGAATATTGCCTATTGTTCGCAATCATTATGAGAGACAAGAACACATGTCTTTCTTTTTTAGGATTCTAAAGATGATAAAAAATGCTTGATCGATGCGACTAATTGGAGTCACCATTGTAGCCTTCAAAGTCCTCCAAAACAACTTCGAAACCATCAACGTTTTATATATACACTGCAAGTTTATATATAATGTAGTAACAGACACGTTCATAAAAATATGTAAAATATTTACCTTATTTTGGTCATTTTAAGCAATACAGGAACTTATTTCTTCAGCGTATTTATTCCTTAAGCAACACACTTCCGTAAACAAATGCCTGTGTTTTCTAATCACTGCAGACTTAGGAATGGACAACAAAAGATGACTCATTTTGGACAAATGACGATTCACTTGTAAAGCTAGCACGTAGAGAGAGTGAAACGTTGGAGCAGACAGGAAGCCGAGAGAGTGAGGTCGGTGTAACTTGACGCTGCAAATGTTGAACTTGGAGACAAGCATAAATGGCGTGCTTTCCCAAAATCAACTGGAAAAAACTTCCCCGGCCAGCTGGGCCAATCAAACAACTGTCTGTGGACGGAGTCATTTTAATATTGATCATGATACACGCAGCACATCATGCTTGTTGTTACAACTACAGTACATACGCTGTCGAGCTAGCTGTGTACAAACAAAACATTAAATGTGTGTAATACTTCACAGATACTGTAATATGATGGTTCAGGTTTTTCATTTAGCACAGATTAGTGTCCTATCGCATTGTGTTGTACGTTGCAAACTCAAAAGTCATTCAGCTGCTGACGCAAGAAGCTAGCTTATGGCTAAATCCGTACAAGGCAATGTGTTAATACAAGAGATGTCCGATAATGTCTTTTATGGCGATATCCGATATTCTGATTTTGTCCAACTCTTCATTACCGATTCCGATATCAACCGATATATACAGTGGTGGCATTAACTCATTATTATGCCTAATTTTGTTGTGATGCCCCGCTGGATGCATTAAACAATGTAACAAAGTTTTCCAAAATAAATCAACTCAAGTTATGGAAAAAAAATGCCAACATGGCACTGCCATATTTATTATTGAAGTCACAAAGTGCATTATTTTTTTAACATGCCTCAAAACAGCAGCTTAGAATTTGGGACATGCTCTCCCTGAGAGCGTGAGGAGGTTGAGGTGGGCGGGGTTGAGGTGGGGGGTGTATATTGTAGTGTCCCGGAAGAGTTAGTGCTGCAAGGGGTTGTGGGTATTAGTTCTGTTGTGTTTATGTTGTGTTACGGTGCGGATGTTCTCCTGAAATGTGTTTGTCGTTCTTGTTTGGTGTGGGTTCACAGTGTGACGCATATTTGTAACAGTGTTAAAGTTGTTTACACGGCCACCCTCAGTGTGACCTGTATGGGTGTTGACCATGTGTGTGTGTGTGTGTGTGTGTGTGTGTGTGTGTGTGTGTGTGTGCGTGTGTGTGTGTGTGAGAAAAGCCGTAGATATTATGTGATTGGGCCGGCACGCAAAGGAATTGCCTTCAAGGTTTATTGGTGCTCTGTACCTCTCCCTATGTCCGTGTACACAGCGGCGTTTTAAAAAGTCATAAATTTTACTTTTTGATACTTATATTTTTGAAACCAATAATTTCCGATATTACATTTTAAAGCATTTATCGGCTGATTATATCGGCAGCCCTATATTATCGGACATCTCTGGTTAATACGCTACGAAAATAGGTCCTCAATGTTCATTCTTACAATAACAATGTGGCTATAGCTTGGTTATTGTACAAGTAACGGAACGTAAAAGAAATGAAGTACTGTTGACGCTTTTTGGATGCTTTTTCAAAGTGATCTAGACGCAGAATGGATTACTCCCATTAGCTGCATCGCTAGCCACCTAGAACGAATTACATTGCAGAAAAAAAAAAAATAAGACTTTTGCCTTCTTGTCTCTCATAAGGATTGTGAACGAATAGCAACATTTCAAAATAGTGCAGTTTCTTCTTAAAGTTGGACAAGAACAGAGTTTACAATGTATAGTAAAAAGTGGATAAAGTACACAGATGACATAAGTCAGACAAATTTTTTTTTTTTTATTAAAAGAAAAATGACACAATTAATACATTTTTCAAAATGAGACTAATTGAACTTGGCTCATTTTCTGTAAAAAACAAATATCAGAATACATATTTAATGACCACACACCATACATCCCTAAACACATTTATATTACAAATAAGATGTCCGATTTGTGGAAATTGATGTTCTGTGTACCACACACACACACACACACACACACACACACACACACACACACACACACACACACACACACACACACGCACGCACATGCACACAGCAGGCCAAGTCATGGGGAGGACAGAGCGTAGGTACACAGAATATCAGAGGGTCAAATGTGCGAGAAAATGAGAGCAGAAAGTGTTGACAAACAATGTTGCAACCTTGTGTGGGAACCGCAGGTGCAGAAACACAAAAGAAGAATCACTGTGGGATGCAGAAACTGGCAGAGAAATATTCCGTGCAACGTTCATATTGTTGTTACTCAGCCAGCGTGTGTGGTTCTGATGGACCCTTTGCATTTTGTGGCTTAAAAGCTTTTAAACAAACGCTTAAAAGCCACAAAATGCAACGGTCCATCAGACCCACAAACGTTGGCTGAACATTACATTACACAAGGGTTAAGTATGTCATACAATTCCAATAGAGAACTACCAAGTAAAAACGGACATGTGAAGACAAGAATAAGGGGAATTTATTTTCCAAGTGATAAAACTTTGGAAATCAATACCTTATTCAAATTCAGTTGAAAGTCCGACTACGTATCCTTTTTTTCCCAGACCGCCGAATTGAGACGACGAGCCTCGTTCTCTTTTTTTGACTGTTGATTGAACTTTTGGCCCTCGTTCTGTCTCTCCAAATTCAAAACATCAGAGAGAAACATTTAACTATTTACCATCACTAGTGAAACTTAGGAATCACAGAAACGTGTGACTAAGTTGCATTGACTTTCTACTTTCATGTCTTAGAAAGTAAAGATGAATGTTTTAAGTAGCATAGAAGTTGTGCAGGTTCATTAATAGTAATCTTTTATTATATCTTCTATTTATGTAATTCATTTCATAATGCTGACGTCATGCAAGTTTTAAAACATAATGGTATCTTGACTTACAAGTGCCCAGTTTTACAAGTTTTTCTTTTCAACTAAGGACCTTAAAGTATCATCTAAAAAGCGGACGTTTATACATGAAAACATGAAGAAGCTGCTGATGGTGTGTTTGACGGAGAAGCACCTGGAAAGACTATACCATAAAAGTCCACTTTCCAATTTAAATGTTGCACATTATTATTACATTACTTCATAAAACTAATGTAGTTGTAATTTATTCTTACTGTATTTTGTATATGAAAATTTGTTTTAATTTTTTTAAATGGTGTTTTGGGGGGTCGAACACGGATCAAATTGATCTTAATTAATTTCAATGGGCAACATTGTTTTGCCATACTAGTTTTTTGAGGTACGAGTTGCATCACAGAACCAATTAAACTCGTATCCCGAGGTATTACTGTATTTGACTTTTATGGCATCATTTTCACAAAATTCTGGAAGTGTTTTTGAGGAGTACTAGACTATCTGTGTTGGCCCTGCGATGAGGTGGCGACTTGTCCAGGGTGTACACCGCCTTCCGCCCGATTGTAGCTGAGATAGGCGCCAGCGCCCCCCACATCCCCAAAAGGGAATAAGCAGTAGAAAATGGATAGATGGATAGACGTTAAAGGGTTCTACTGCAGACACAGAAAACCCCCAGAAAAGCTTTTAAAAACATTAAATAACCAAACAAGATTTGCTGATGTCAAGCAAGTTTTAGGCCTTTTTTCCCAAAAATGTTCGAACTTGAGTTTGGATGTTTGGCTGCAAAATGTAAAATCTGCCAATAAAGCCTAAGAAAACACAAGGAAGTGAACCAGCGAAAGTTGGAGACAAATTGAGGAAAAGTCTGAAAAAGTCCAAAATTTGTTAAAAATCATACCCAGAATGAGGTTCCACAAGTCCCGCAACGAGCTAGTCTTGTAATCGTGCAAGATCTGATGACATAACACAAGTTTTGTTTGACTTTCGAGTAGAGATGTGCCGATCAATTGGCCACTGAACAGTATTTTTGTGAAAAAGTATACGATCACAATTGCCGGTTATTGCCTTTTAAACAAACGACGATCCCCCTCTGGCGGACATTGTATTTATTTTTTAGTCCCTCCTAGTGTTGTCACAATACCAATATTTTGGTACCAAAATTACTTAGATACTTTTCGGTACTTGGGGTACATTAAACATATGTTTCTAATTGCAAGGTTGTCCTTATATAAAATAGTGAACATACAAGACAACTTGTCTTTTATTAGTAAGTAAACAAAGGCTCCTAATTTAGCTGCTGATGTATGCAGTAACATATTGTGTCATTTATCATTTTATTATTTTGTCAACATTATTTAGGATAAGCTGTAAAAATGTTCATATACTGTTAATATCTGCTTACTTTCTCTTTTAACATGTTCTATCTACACTTCTGTTAAAATGTAATAATCACTTATTCTTCTGTTGTTTGATACTTATATTAGTTTTGGATGATACCACGATTTTGGGCATCAATCCGATACCAAGTAGTTACAGGATCATACATTGGTCACTCTCAAGGTCCTCTTGTGTCCAGGGAAATACTTCCCGAGTTTAGTCACATAATATTTTATTTTTATAAAGGATCCCCATTAGTTGGTTGCCACAACAACCCACTAGTCTTCCTGGGGTCCAAAACTCAATATATATATATTTTTTAAAGTACCAATGATTGTCACACACGCTCTTGGTGTGTGTGACCAATCAGCCTTGATCAACACCTGGGAGGTGAGAGGAGCAGTGGGCAGCAGCGGTGCCGCGCCCGGGTATAATTTTTGGTGAATTAACCCCCAATTCCAACCCTTGATGCTGAGTGCCAAGCAGGGAGGTAATGGGTCCCATTTTAATAATCTTTGGTATGACTCGGCCAGGGTTTGAACTCACAACCTACCAATCTCAGGGCGGACACTCTGACCACTAGGCCACTGAGTAGGTGGGTTGTGAGTTCAAACCCCGGCTGAGTCATACCAAAGACAATAAAAATGGGACCCATTGCCTCCCTGCTTGGCACTCACAACAGAATTACAAGTAAAAGCAGATAATTATAACTACACAATACAGACAAATAAAAAAACATCAATAAGAAAACAAGCAAACAACTTACAGTCACAGAATTATAATTACCATATAAAAATAACTACACAATATAGAACCAAACAAAATCATCAACGAGCAAACTAATTCAAAGACTCAGATAAAATATTACTTTCTTTTTAAAAACCTGTTTACTTTCAATGCCGGTGAGAATTTGAGGCAGGTTATTCCAGAGCGATACAGATCTATAAATAAAAGATTTCTGCAAAGCATTTTTCCTGGGACGAGGGAGTACAAAATGGCCCTCACTGGAAGCCAATTAAATAAAAAAAAAAACGAAAGAAGATGTTATGATGCCAAAAAAATATCGACGTAATCATAGTAGTATCCACTAGATACGCTACTGTACTTGGTATCACTACAGTAGATGCCAGGTGTAGACCCACCAATGGCGAATGTTTACATTTTGATGCCGGTGAGTTAGTGAAGCATGTTTAGTTATTCCCCGTCCTGCAGGGGTGATACTTGTAAGAAACATACTTTATTTTTCGCCATAGAGGCGAGGATTAGTGATTTAGAAGTAGCTAAAACACTGCAGACTGGGGCTGGACTTTAGCCACTAGCTAGCTAGACATGTCTAAAAGCATGTCTTCCTGAGGGCGTTTCAGTGTAATAACTTCACCTTTATCATTAGTTTTTAAGCCAAAATGCATCCGATCTCCCTTTTCTGTCTACACACTGTGTCTGCTTGTAAGTACTCACTGATTGGGTGGTGCCGAACATGCTCTTCTCCTCATAAACCAGCAATGACACGACGTGACGATGACGACAGGGATGCGGGGGGGGCGTATACCGTACAACCCTAGTACCTACAGCTAAATATGTGTCTCCATGACTCTCTTATGAGTTCATAATAATCACCTCCATTACAGGAAATAAACTGCATATTTTGGTATCTTAGGTATTATTATAAGTACTGTTATGATTTGAGGATGAGGCTAAACACATCAAAAGAAAACCAGGATCTAGGCTAACTTTAAACAACAGAAGAAATAAGTGCTTAGAAAAGTTTAAGAAGTGTGAATGGAACCACGTAACAGCATGAAGCAAGCAGATATTAACATGAAATTAACAAATAGAATAATAATAACAGTCTGTACACAACATGTAAGAAGAGGGCAGATCAATCCAGAAATTGGTAGTGTCAACCTCATGGGTAGTATTAGTAACTAATAAATATTGGAATTACTAGATCAATATATATCTTGTTTTTTTTATAACTCAGATAATAATACCCTGGACACAGGAGGAGTTTGAGGGCAAAATTCAAAAGGAGTAAAATGAGTACAACAGGTTTTAGTTTTGTTCTGCATAGCCTTCCCTCAGCTTCAATGCCTTTGCTTAGGGGCACTTACCTTTTGTCTATTTTTGGTTTAAGCATTAGACACCTTTTTACCTCCACACTGCCTCCCGCTGTTCCCGACATCTACAAAGCAATTAGCTACCGGCTGCCACCTACTGATATGGAAAAGTATTACAGGGTTACTCTGCCGAGCTCTCGACAGCACCAACACTCAACAACAACACATAATTTGCAGACTATAATTACTGGTTTGCAAGAAATATTTTTAACCCAAAAAGGTTAAATTAGATAATCTCCCACGGCACACCAGACTGTATCTCACGGCACACAGTGGTTGAAAAACAATGCTTTAGCTGATCGGAAAGCTAGCTTCTATAGCTAGTGGGTCCATGACGATGTTTTGTTTGATCAGCCGTTTTACTGCCTTGTGACAGACACCATTTGGAAACAATTATGGCATGTATATTAGAAATATTTTGTACTGGTATATATCTGCTGTTTATAGTCCATTTTGAAGTATCCCACAATGTAAAGATATATTTTTCACCTAAAATTGGGTGGGTGTGGCCTAAATAGTGATGCGCTCTGTAGCCAGGAAAACAGTCTTGCAAGATTGGCTTACTTTTGAAGCATTTTTTTCCCCTGAAAATCTTATTGTAGGGGTGAAATAGTTGGACTGGTACATGGTAATGCAAGTAGAGTGGAGTAGAAGCTCTGGTTTTGTAGCGTTGAACATCAGCATTATAACCAATCTGGTTAAAAAGAGCTGTAGGTTACTTGTGAATATTGTTTAGAATAAATAACAATAAACTGCTGGATAATTTATGAATAGCCTTCAGCCATCCAAGACAACAATGAATACTGGCCACACTCGATCAATAAGAACACTTAATAGTAAGTCTAGTAATACTAACAAGTGTCTGTGTTAGTATTATTGACTTAAAAATTATTTTTTTGTATTTTTTCAGTTTCGTAAATTCACAAAAACTTCACTGTGGAGTTATTGAATCTCTTTCGCTGATCGGAGAGCTAGCTTCCACAGTGAGTGTGTCAATGACAATGACTTCTGTTTTGTTGGATCAGCCATTTTACTGCCGCGTCACAGAAACCATTTGGCAGCTTTATCTACTGCTTATAGTCCATATCGAAGTATCCCACAATGTAAAAATATATTTTTCTACTAAAATTTGGTGGGTGTAGCTTAAATAGCGGTGCGCTCTGTGGCCCGGAAAATAGTCTTGACTTTTGAGGCGTTTATTCCATCCATCCATCATCCATCCATCATCTTCCGCTTATCCGAGGTCGGGTCGCGGGGGCAACAGCCTAAGCAGGGAAACCCAGACTTCCCTCTCCCCAGCCACTTCGTCTAGCTCTTCCCGGGGGATCCCGAGGCGTTCCCAGGCCAGCCGGGAGACATAGTCTTCCCAACGTGTCCTGGGTCTTCCCCGTGGCCTCCTACCGGTTGGACGTGCCCTAAACACCTCCCTAGGGAGGCGTTCGGGTGGCATCCTGACCAGATGCTCGAACCACCTCATCTGGCTCCTCTCGATGTGAAGGAGCAGCGGCTTTACTTTGAGTTCCTCCGGGATGGCAGAGCTTCTCACCCTATCTCTAAGGGAGAGCCCCGCCACACGGCGGAGGAAACTCATTTCGGCCGCTTGTACCCGTGATCTTATCCTTTCGGTCATGACCCAAAGCTCATGACCATAGGTGAGGATGGGAACGTAGATCGACCGGTAAATTGAGAGCTTTGCCTTCCGGCTCAGCTCCTTCTTCACCACAACGGATCGGTACAAAGTCCGCATTACTGAAGACGCCGCACCGATCCGCCTGTCGATCTCACGATCCACTCTTCCCTCACTCGTGAACAAGACTCCTAGGTATTTGAACTCCTCCACTTGGGGCAGGGTCTCCTCCCCAACCCGGAGATGGCATTCCACCCTTTTCCGGGCGAGAACCATGGACTCGGACTTGGAGGTGCTGATTCTCATTCCGGTCGCTTCACACTCGGCTGCGAACCGATCCAGCGAGAGCTGAAGATCCCGGTCAGATGAAGCCATCAGGACCACATCATCTGCAAAAAGCAGAGATCTAATCCTGCGGTTACCAAACCGGAACCCCTCAACGCCTTGACTGCGCCTAGAAATTCTGTCCATAAAAGTTATGAACAGAATCGGTGACAAAGGACAGCCTTGGCGGAGTCCAACCCTCACTGGAAATGTGTTCGACTTACTGCCGGCAATGCGGACCAAGCGTTTATTCCCCCCCTGAAAATCTTATTTTAGGGGTGCCACGCAATGAAACCAACAACGATTATAAACAAAAGCATTTTGGCATAAAACCTCTATCAAAGGCCTACTGAAATGAGATTTTCTTATTTAAACGGGGATAGCAGGTCCATTCTATGTGTCATACTTGAACATTTCGCGATATTGCCATATTTTTGCTGAATGGATTTAGTAAAGAACATCGACGATAAAGTTCACAACTTTTGGTCGCTAATAAAAGAGCCTAGCCTTTACCGGAAGTAGCAGATGATGTGCGCGTGACGTCACGGGTTGTAGGGCTCCTCACATCCTCATATTATTTATAATGTGAGCCTCCAGCAGCAAGAGCTGTTAGGACCGAGAAAGCGACAATTTCCCCTTTAATTTGAGTGAGGATGAAAGATTTGTGGATGAGGAAATTTAGAGTGAAGGACTAGAAAAAAGGAAGAAAAAAAAGGCGATTGCTTTGGGAGCGATTCAGATGTTTTTAGACACATTTACTAGGATAATTCTGGGAAATGACTTATCTTTCTTTTGTGTTGCTAGTATTTTAGTGAGTTAAATAGTACCTGATGGTCGGATGGGTGTGGCCACGGGTGTTTTGACGCCAGTCTCTGAGAGAAGTCACAAAACTGCAGCAGGACAGAACCTCCGCTGATGTTTATGGTAAGAGCCGACTTATCAGCACAATTTTCTCACCGAAAACTGCCGGTTGACATGTAGTTGGGATCCATATTCGCTTGGCCGCTCTGATCCATAGTAAAGCTTTACCTCCGGGAATTTTAAACAAGGAAACACCGTGTGTTTGTGTGGCTAAAGGCTAAAAGCTTCCCACCTCCATCTTTCTACTTTGACTTCTCCATTATGAATTGAACAAATTACAAAAGATTCAGCAACACAGATGTCCAAAATACTGTGTAATTATGCGATGAAAAGAGACGACTTTTAGCCGTAAGTGGCGCTGGGCTAATATGTCCCCTCCAACCAATAACGTCACCAACACGCGTCATCATTCCTTTAAAGGCCAACTGAAATGAGATTTTCTTATTTAAACGGGGATAGCAGGTCAATTCTATGTGTCATACTTGATCATTTCGCGATATTGCCATATTTTTTGCTGAAAGGATTTAGTAGAGAACATCCACGATAAAGTTCGCAACTGTCGGTGCTAAGAGAAAAGCCCTGCCTTTACCGGAAGTCGCAGACGATGACGTCACATGTTGATGGCTCCTCACATCTTCACATTGTTTTTAATGGGAGCAACCAACAAAAAGAGCTATTTGGACCGAGAAAACGACAATTCCCCATTAATTTGAGCGATGATGAAGGATTCGTGCTTGAGGATATTGATAGCGACGGACTACAAAAAGAAAAAAAAAAAAAGTTTAAAAAAAAACGTGATTGATTGCATTGGGACGGATTCAGATGTTTTTAGACACATTTACTAGGATAATTCTGGGAAATCCCTTATCCTTCTATTGTGTTGCCAGTGTTCTAGTGAGTTTAATAGTACCTGATAGTCGGAGGTGTGTGTCCACGGGTGTCTTGACGCCAATGTCTCAGGGGAGTCGACGGCAGCTGTACGGACGGCACAAGCTCAGCTGATCTCCGGTAAGAAGCGACTTTTTACCACAATTTTCTCACCGAAACCTGCTGGTTGACATTCGGTCGGGATCCATGTTCGCTGTGATCCATAGTAAAGTTTCACCTCCGGGAATTTTAAACAAGGAATCTCCGTGTGTTTGTGTGGCTAAAGGCTAAATCTTCCCAACTCCATCTTTCTACTTTGACTTCTCCATTATTAATTGAACAAATTGCAAAAGATTCAGCAACACAGATCTCCAAAATACTGTGTAATTATGCGGTTAAAGCCAACAACTTTTAGCTGTGTGTGAGTGCAGCGCTCATCTTTCCTAACAGCCCGAGACGTCACGCGTACACGTCATCATTACGCAACGTTTTCAAGCAAAAACTCACGGGAAATTTAAAATTGCAATTTAGTAAACTTTGTGTTGCAATGTTAATATTTCATCATTGATATATAAACTATCAGACTGTGTGGTGGGTAGTAGTGGATTTCAGTAGGCCTTTAAAAAGGTGAAATGAACAAACCTCATCCTTATTTACCATCACGTTTCTCTTTCACTGTGTTTTCTGTTCTCTCTCACGTTACGCTTAGCGGACAAAAAAATTATTTTTTTTCCTATTTTCTCAAACGCAGCCCTAAAAGACAGCAGCAACAGGCAAGAGGAGGGGGGTGAGTGATGGAGGGGAGGTAGAAGGGGGCTGTCGGGTGGGGTTTGTGGAATTTTCTCTATGTTTAGTTTGGAAGAGAAGACCCCGGCTCTGCACTCTCATGAGGATAATGGAAAAGAGGGGAGAAGAAAAGGAGGTTTATGGGTGTGTGTGTGTGTGTGTGTGTGTGTGTGTGTGTGTGTGTGTGTGTGTGTGTGTGTGTGTGTGTGTGTGTGTGTGTGTGTGTGGACCCTCACAGGTGGTCGCCCTTTGTGAGTGTGTTTGTGTTTGCCGAATTGTGCAAGCATGATGGCACAGCTATGCGCGCTGGAAGAGCATGTGCGCACATGTGTCTGCTTATTTGCAGATGTTGGCACGGCGGCGCACGAGAGCCTTCAGTCGGGGAGCCGAGGTGAATAAGACATTCCTGGGATGAATGGACGCAGGGAGCCAGAGCGCTCGGTTTGCGGTTCCATACTAAGAGGAGAAAAATGAACGTCTGGTGCAGGGCTGCGCCCAGAAACAATACCACAGCCAAGCAGGGAGCCAAGCGGGGGGAGAAGAAGGAGAGGGGGGGGGAAAAGCCAGAGGAATATAGCATTGCATGTGGAGGAGAACCATGGGGAGGCCCAACCTCCTCCTCCTCCTTCCAGGCTGGACCAGCTCACTCCTGCCCTTGCTGCTGGGGAAAAGGAGGAGGTAGACGAAGGGGGGAGAGCTGCGTTTATGGCTGCGGTGAACCCACTGAACTTATCATGTACAAACAGCAGGCCAGTGATGGAGTCAACAGCTAACCACACAGGGAGCACCGCATGGGGGAGTTTAAGGGAGGATAAATTCTCATCTCCTCCTCACGCTGGATTTCACTTCTTTATGCCATTCTTTTCTATTTCTCTCCTCGTTGTTTTATGGCTGCCGTCACTTCTCGGTAGGGATGTTCCAATCCGGGATTTATGCTGCCAATTTCGATACCGATCATCCGGGGATGATATCGGCCGATACCAGTACCAATGACCTTGTGGTTAGAGCAGGGGTGTCAAACTCAAATACAGAGTGGGCCAAAATTTAAAACTGAACAAAGCCGCGGGCCAAGGTTGAACAAATTAACCTTTTAAAGGGGAACATTATCACCAGACCTATGTAAGCGTCAATATATACCTTGATGGTGCAGAATTAAGACCATATATTTTTTTAACCGATTTCCGAACTCTAAATGGGTGAAATTTAGCGAATTAAACGCCTTTCTGTTTATCGTTCATGTGGTGATGATGTCAGAACGTGACGTCTCCGAGGTAATACAGCCGCCATTTTCATTTTCAACACATTACAAACACCGGGTCTGAGCTCTGTTATTTTCCGTTTTTTTCAACAATTTTTTTTAACCTTGGAGACATCATGCCTCGTCTGTGTGTTGTCGGAGGGTTTAATAAAACTAACAGGGAGGGATTCAAGTTGCACCACTGGTCCGAAGATGCGTAAGTGTCTGCCGCCAGTCTTCACATCTTACTGGCGATGACAGACATGGCACAGAGATGTATGGATAACCTCCAGATGCATTTGCAACAATAAAATCAACGAAATCACAAAGGTGAGTTTTGTTGATGTTGTTGACTTATGTGCTAATCAGACATATTTGGTTGCGGCGTAACTGCCAGCTAATCGATGCCAACATGCTACGCTAATCGATGCTAACATGCTATTTACCGGCGGTGCTAAGACAGACATGGCACAGAGATGTATGGATAACCTGCAGATGCATTTGCAACGATAAAGTCAACAAAATCACAAAGGTGAGTTTTATTGATGTTGACTGCCAGCTAATCGATGCTGACATGCTACGCTAACTGATGCTAACATGCTATTTACCGGTGGTGCTAAAGCAGACATGGCACAGAGATGTATGGATAACCTGCAGATGCATTTGCAACTATATTACGTTTCCTTCCACCCACATTTAATGCGAAACAAACACTTACTAATCGACGGATATAAGTTGCTCCAGTGTCACAAGATACGAAAGTCCTGATTGTTTGGTCCGCACATTTTACCAGCGATGCTAACGCAGCTATTCGGCCATGCTATGGCTATGAATAACGTCAATAGCTATTCGCTCAATAGCTTCAGTTTCTTCTTCAATACTTTCATACTCCAACCATCCGTTTCAATACATGCGTAATCTGTGGAATCGCTTAAGCCGCTGAAATCCGAGTCTGAATCCGAGCTAATGTCGCTATATCTTGCTGTTGTATCTGCAATTGTTTGTTTACATTGGCAGCACTGTATGACATCACAGGGAAATGGAAAGTCGCATCGCAAATAGCAAAAATCAAGCACTTTGAAGCTCTCTTTAGGGATATTCTGGGACCGGTAAAAAAAAATGTAAAACTTCAAAAAATACAACAAGCCACTGGGAACTGATTTTTATTTTTTTTAACCATTTTGAAATTGTGATTATGTTCCCCTTTAATAGGGACCCGAACAAGTTTTGCAATGAATATTGAACAAGCAACGTTAAAATAGGGCAGGATGGTGGCACAGGTGTTAGTGCATTTGTCTAACAATACGAAGGTCCTGAGTAATCCTGGGTTCAACCCCAGGCTCAGGATCTTTCTGTGTGGAGTTTGCATGTTCTCCCCGTGACTGCGTGGGTTCCCTCCGGGTGCTTGGGTTTCCTCCCATGGAACAGGCAGAGCTTATATAACGTAATAGTGCAAAATCAACTTTCTAAAAACAAAAGAAAAAACATCAGTGGTATATTAAATAAAATTTAATTTAAAAAATTAATGCCTCTTTTCTACTTGCAGCCGTCTGAGGTAAATATCAACATTAACTTTTTCCACAGGCTAACAAATTCGAAAATAAAATAAAAATGAGGTGGTCGGGGTTTGGTGGTAGCGGGGGGTGTATATTATAGCGTTCCGGTAGAGTTAGTGCTGCAAGGAATTCTGGGTATTTGTTCTGTTGTGTTTATGTTGTGTTACGGTACGGGTGTTCTCCCGAAATGTGTTTTGTCATTCTTGTTTGGTGTGGGTTCACAGTGTGGCGCATATTTGTAACAATGTTGAAGTTGTTTATACGGTATCCCTCAGTGTGACCTGTATGGCTGTTGACCAAGTATGTGCGTGTGAAAGCCGCATATATTATGTGACTTGGCCAGCACGCTGTTTAGATGGAGGAAAAGAGGACGTGACGGCATGTTGTAGAGGACGCTAAAGGCAGTGCCTTTAAGGCACGCTCCCAATATTGTTGTCCGGGTGGAAGTCAGGAGATAGGTTGCCCAGGGAGATTTTCGGGAAGGGCACTAAACTTCGGGAGTCTTTCGGGAAAATCGGGAGGGTTGGCAAGTATGAGTATTAGCGGTGAATGTGGTGTTACCGGCGGGCCAGCTTTAATATTAATTTGATATTGCCTCAAAGGCCAAATGAAATTAAACGGCGGGCCAAATTTAGCCAGCGAGCCAGAGTTTGACACCCATGGGTTAGAGAGTCCGCCCTGAGATCGGTAGGCCGAGGTTCAAACCCCGGCCGAGTCATACCAAAGACTGTAAAAATGGGACCCGTCACCTCCCTGCTTGGCACTCAGCATCAAGAGTTGAAACTGGGGGTTAAATCACCAAAAATGATTCCCGGACGCGGCCACTGCTCCCCTCACCTCCCAGGGGGTGATCCACACCTCGTGTTAGTGTGACTATCAGTGGTAATACCGATCACATGTATGACCTGTACATTTTTCAAAATACAGTGGAACCTTGATTCATAAACGCCTCTATTGTGAATTGAAGTGAATTATATTTACTTAGGGCTTCACGGTGGGAGAGAATTAGTGCGTCTGCCTCACAATACGAAGGTCCTGAGTAGTAAGGGTTCAATTCTGGGCTCGGTATCTTTCTGTGTGGAGTTTGCATGTTCTGCCCGTGAGTGCTTGGGTTCCCTCCGGGTACTCCGGCTTCCTCCCACTTCCAAAGACATGCACCTGGGGATAGGTTGATTGGCAACACTAAAATTGGCCCTAGTGTGTGAATGTGAGTGTGAATGTTGTCTATCTGTGTTGGCCCTGCGATGAGATGGCGACTTGTCCAAGGTGTATTCCGCCTTCCGCCCGATTGTAGCTGAGATAGGCACCAGCGCCCCCCGCGACCCCAAAGGGAATAACAGTAGAAAATGGATGGATAGATGGATATATTTACATAGCGCTTTTCTCTAGTGACTCAAAGCGCTTTACATTGTGAAACCCAATATCTAAGTTACATTTTTTTAAACCAGTGTGGGTGGCAATGGGAGCAGGTGGGTAAAGTGTCTTGCCCAAAGACACAACGGCAGTGACTTGGATTGCAGAAGCGGGAATCGAACCTGGAACCCTCAAGTTGGTGGCACGCCCGCTCTATCAACCGAGCTGTATCGCCTTCTTTTCGGTCTACAGACGTTAAGATAGAGTCAAATATGCCTCTGTGTGCAACCAATGTCTCAGTGTATGGTCACTTAATTATTTTCTTTATTTATTTATTCATTTTGTTTGCCATTATGATGTTATGTTTTGTTATGATCCAGAGTTTATTTACGTTTTAGATTCACTTGTTGTTAAAGTTCCGTTTCAGCACCCCTGTTTTGTGTCTCCTTGGTTGCTATGGTTATTCAATGTGTTCACCTGTTCCCGGGCCCTCATCAGAGAGCTACTTAGCCACCTCCTCAGTGGCCTAGTAGTTAGAGTGTCCGACCTGAGATCGGTAGGCCGTGAATTCAAACCCCGGCCGAGTCATACCAAAGACTGTAAAAATGGGACCCATCACCTCCCTGTTTAGCACTTAGCATCAAGGGTTGAAATTGAGGGTTAAATCACCGAATATTATTCCTGGGCGCGGCCACCGCTGCTGTCATTGCTCCCCTCACCTCAAAGGGGGTGATCCAGGGTGATGAGTCAAATGCAGAGGATAATTTAACCACACCTAGTGTGTGTGTGACTATCAGTGGTACTTTGACTTAATATCGATCACATGTATCACATGTCCTTCCATCCATTTTCTACCGCTTATTCCCTTTTGGGGTCGCGGGGGGCACTGGCGCCTATCTCAGCTACAGTCGTGCGGAAGGCGGGGTACACCCTGGACAGGTCGACACCTCATCGCAGGGCCAACACAGATAGACAGACAATATTCACACTCACATTCACACACTAGGGCCAATTTAGTGTTGCCAATCAACCTATCCCCGGGTGCATGTCTTTGAAAGTGGGAGGAAGCTGGAGTACCCGGAGGGAATGTAGATTTTTCAAAACACTAGAAACTTGATTCACAAACGCCTCTATTTGCCTTCTTTTCGGTCTACAGACGTTAAGATCGAGTAAAATATGCCTCGGTGCGCGACCAATGTCTCAGTGTATGGTCACTTAATTACGAACCCCGTTTCCATATGAGTTGGGAAATTGTGTTAGATGTAAATATAAACGGAATACAATGATTTGCTAATTATTTTCAACCCATATTCAGTTGAATATGCTACAAAGACAACATATTTGATGTTCAAACTGATAAACATTTTGCAAATAATTTGATGCCAGCAACATGTGACATAGAAGTTGGGAAAGGTGGCAATAAATCCTGATAAAGTTTAGGAATGCTCATCAAACACTTATTTGGAACATCTCACAGGTGTGCAGGCTAATTGGGAACAGGTGGGTGCCATGATTGGGTATAAAAACAGCTTCCCAAAAAATGCTCAGTCATTCACAAGAAAGGATGGGGCGAGGTACACCCCTTTGTCCACAACTGCGTGAGCAAATAGTCAAACAGTTTAAGAACAACGTTTCTCAAAGTGCAATTGACAGAAATTTAGGGATTGCAACATCTACAGTCTAGAATGTCATCAAAAGGTTCAAAGAATCACTCCGCATAAGCGGCATGGCTGGAGACCAACATTGAATGACCGTGACCTTCGATCCCTCAGACGGCACTGTATCAAAAACCGACATCAGTCTCTAAAGGATATCACCACATGAGCTCACGAACACTTCAGAAAACCACTGTCACTAAATAAAGTTGGTCGCTATATCTGTAAGTGCAAGTTAAAACTCTACTATGCAAAGCGAAAGCCATTTATCACTAACATCCAGAAACGCCGCCGGCTTCTCTGGGCCCGAGATCATCTAAGATGGACTGATGCAAAAGTGGAAAAGTGTTCTGTGGTCTGACGAATTTACATTTCAAATTGTTTTTGGAAATATTTGACATTGTGTCACCCGGACAAAAGGGGTTGCGAACCATACAGACTGTTATCTACGCAAAGTTCAAAAGCCAGCATCTGTGATGGTATGGGGGTGCATTAGTGCCCAAGGCATGGGTAACTTACACAATTGTGAAGGCACCATTAATGCTGAAAGTTACATAAAGGTTTTGGAACAACATATGGTGCCATCTAAACGCCGTCTTTTTCATGGATACCTCTGCTTATTTCAGAAAGACAATGCCATGCCACATTCAGCACGTGTTACAACAGCATGGCTTCGTAACAAAAGAGAGCAGGTACTTTCCTGGCCCACCTGCAGTCCAGACCTGTCTCCCATCAAAAATGTGTGGCGCATTGTGAAGCGTAAAATACGACAGCGGAGACCCCGGACTGTTGAACGACTGAAGCTCTACATGAAGCAAAAAAGCTTCAAAGCTTCAACAATTAGTTTCCTCAGTTCCCAAACGTATATTGAGTGTTGTTAAAAGAAAAGGTGATGTAACACAGTGGTGAACATGCCCTTTCCCAACTACTTTGGCACGTGTTGCAGCCATGAAATTCTAAGTTCATTATTAGTTTATACCAAAAAGTTCTATTTTGGTTTCATCTGACCACATGACATTCTCCCAATCCTCTGCTGTATCATCCATGTATCCATTTTGGTATAAACTCAACTCGTCGTGTTTGGAGGAAGAAGAATACTGAGTTGCATCCCAAGAAGACCATACCTACTGTGAAGCATGGGGCTGGAAACATCATGCTTTGGGGCTGTTTTTCTGCTAAGGGCACAGGACGATTGATTCGTGTTAAGGAAAGATAGGAAAATACTTTTTTGCCCCACTGTATGTAAATCACAAGTATGGACCCTGGAATTCTATGTTTGTTAGCAAGGTTAAAATGTCAATAGAATAATCTAGCGATGTGTTCACAGTAGGGTTTGACGGTATACCGGTATTAGTATAGTACCGCGATACTAATGAATTATATAAAGTTAAAGTTAAACTACCACTGATAGTCACGCACACACACTAGGTGTGGTGAAATTACCCTCTGCATTTGACCCATCCTCTTGTTCCACCCCCTGGGAGGTGAGGGGAGCAGTGAGCAGCAGCGGTGGCCGCGCTCAATATTCGGTACTGTACCGCCTTGAAAAGTACCGGTTTGTCCCCTCCTCAGGAAATATGTCTCTGGACACATGAGGACTTTAAATATGACCAATGTATGATCCTGTAACTACTTGGTATGGGATTGATACCCAAATTTGTAGTATCATCCAAAACTAATGTAAAGTATCAAACAACAGAAGAGTAAGTGATTATTACATTTTAACAGAAGTGTAGATAGAACATGTTGAAAGACAAAGTAAGCAGATATTAACAGTAAATGAAAAAGTAGATGAAAAATTCATTTTTTACCACTTGTCCTTTGTAATGTTGACAAAATAATAGAATGGAAAATGTCACAATATGTTACTGCATACGTCAGCAGCTAAATTAGAAGCCTTTGTTTGCTTACTTACTACTAAAAGACAAGTTGTCTTGTACGTTCACTATTTTATTTAAATACACATTGCAATAAGAAACGGATGTTTAATGTACCGTAAGAGTTTGTGTTAAAATAAAGCCAATAATGCAATTTTTTGTGGTCCCCTTTATCTACAGAAGTGCTGAAAAGTTCCGTAAAGTTTTGAAAAGACTTTGGTACCGGTACCAAAATATTGGTATCGGGACAATACTCGTTCACAGTGATCCAAGTTCCTCTACATGGACCCCGACTTAAACAAGTTGAAAACCTTATTCGGGTGTTACCATTTAGTGGTCAATTGTAAGGAATATGGACTGTACTGTGCAATCTACTAATAAAAGTTCCAATCAATCAATCAATCAATCAATCAATCAATCAATCAAGCACTCTAGTGTTTTTAGGAATTTGCTGCAAACATGTTTGTATCCCAAGTGATATGGTGTCATTCCAGGGTCAGAATTGGCCCCGGGTTTGCCAGTTGAATGGTCCTGTATTGGGGACAAGACAGCGTCGCCTACGCAAGTTATGTGATGCAAGAGTACACACCAGGCTTTAGGCTAACCTGGCATATTGGTTAATGCATTGGTTCTCAAATGGGGGGACGTGTACCCATGGGGGTACTTGAAGATTTTTTTTTAAATATTCTAAGAATAGCAACAATTCAAAAATCCTTTATAAATATATTTATTGAATAATACTTCCAAAAAATATGAATTTAAGTTCATAAACTGTGGAAAAATTGCAACAATGCAATATTCAGTGTTGAGAGCTAGATTTTTTGTGGACATGTTCCAAAAATATTGATGTTAAAGATTTCTTTTTTTGTGAAGAAATGTTTAGAATTAAGTTCATGAATCCAGATGGATCTCTATTACAATCCCCAAATAGGGCACTTTAAGTTGATGATTACTTCTATGTGTAGAAATCCATCCATCCATCCATTTTCTACATCTTATTCCCTTTGGGGTCACGGTGCCTATCTCAGCTACAATCGGGCGGAAGGCGGGGTACACCCTGGACAAGTCGCCACCTCATCGCAGGGCCAACACAGATAGACAGACAACATTCACACTCACATTCACACACTAGGGGCCAATTTTAGTGTTGCCAATCAACCTATCCCCAGGTGCATGTATTTGGAGGTGGGAGGAAGCCGGAGAACCCGGAGGGAACCCACGCATTCATGGGGAGAACATGCAAACTCCACACAGAAAGATCCCGAGCCCGGGATTGAACCCCAGACTACTCCGGACCTTCGTATTGTGAGGCAAACGCAGTAACCCCTCTTCCACCGTGAAGCCTATGTGTAGAAATCGTTATTTATAATTGAATCACTTGTTTATTTTTTAACACATTTTTAGTTATTTTTATATCTTTTTTTTCCAAATAGTTCAAGAAAGACCACTACAAATGAGCAATATTTTGCACTGTTATACAATTTAATGAATCAGAAAGTGCTGTATTTTACTTCTTTATCTCTTTTTTTCAACCAAAAATGCTTTGCTCTGATTAGGGGGTACTTGAATTAAAAAAATGTTCACAGGGGTTACATCACTGAAAAAAGGTTTAGAAACACTAGTTTAATGTGATTATATTGTTAGCGCTGCCGTGTTAGTGTTGCTAATGTTTCTCTCACTTTAATGGTTATTCAGGTCTGCTATTGTCCACACCAAAGACTTTTGGATTTAATTGATATGCCCCCAAAACCCCCCCTCCGCACCCTCCCTTGCAGCAGACAGTGTGGGGGCGTAAGGGGCTTTTATGAAGGACGCACCCAAGAGCAGGAAAAAGACTTGTGTCTGACCTTTAGAGTCACCCAGTATGATGCAAGCAGACTGCAACCTGCTGCCGTCACTGCGTGAAAACTTCCCAGAATGCAGAGGCAGCTCCCATCGCTGCCAGCAGCACAACAACATCAGGTAGCTTGAGTTGCATCCACACAGAATAAAGCCACTCTGCCTCTTCGAGTCCTCAAAGCGCTAAAGTCCGAGTGACATGCCAACTTGGAAGGACAACAAGGAGTCGTGGTTGGTGTTGAATGAACTTCTGGGAATTGAGGCCTTAAATTTGAGGGCGGGGTCAAAGTAAAGGTCTTGTTTTAACAAAGTTTTATATTGTGGAGAGGTTGCACAAAGTACCTTTATTCCAGCCAGTTTTGCAGAACGTAACTAACTGAATATATTCATAGTCATAACAATGCACATTTTAGCATAGGCCCCAGCACCCACAATATATATTTAGCCAAACTACTTGATCACCAGCCAGACAACAGCCAATATGTTATTGTAAGATGTCATATTAAAAAAAATCATATAAAAGATAGAATAAAAAAACAATGTTAATACGTTTTTTTAAATCTATGATTTCATATTTTAAATGAAATAAATTGTGTTTCAAAATAGTGATGTATTACTTTAAACACGTATATGTATATATATATATATATATATATATATATATATATATATATATATATATATATATATATATATATATATACATATATATATATATATGCCTTGTCCAGGGTGTAGCCCCCCTCCCCCTCTGCCCGATTGTAGCTGAGATAGGCACCAGCGCCTCCCGCGACCCCAAAGGGGGATAAGCGGTAGAAAATGGATGGATGGATATACTGTACATATATCTATTTTCTACCGCTTGTCCCTTTTTGGGGTCATGGGGGGTGCTGGAGCCTAACTCAACTGCATTCGGGCCAAAGGCGGGGTACACCCTGGACAAGATATATATATATATATATATATGCAGGTACATTTTATATACATATGTTTTATATATGTATAATATAATATATATACACATAAATATAATATAAAATATATACATATGTAAAATATAGAAAATATATATATATGTATCTACACAATATAAAAAATATATATGTGTGTATATATATGTATGTATGTATGTATGTATATATATATTTTACATACATGTATATGTGTGTGTATATATATATGTATGTGTATATACATATATATATATATATATATATATATATATATATATATATAATATATATACATATATATATATTAGAATGCAGCTGAGATAGGCCTCAGCGACCCCCTGTTACCCCAAAAAGGGAAACGCGGTAGGAAATGGACGGATGGATGGATTTTAATTTCAAAATATACATATTATATTCAATATATTTTGTATAATTCCATTTATATATATATATATATATATATATATATATATGTGTGTGTGTATATATATATATATATATATATATATATATACACAGTGTATATATATGTATATACTGTATATACTGTATGTATATATATATATATACATATATATATATA
This sequence comes from Nerophis ophidion, assembly GCF_033978795.1. Taxonomy (NCBI): domain Eukaryota; kingdom Metazoa; phylum Chordata; class Actinopteri; order Syngnathiformes; family Syngnathidae; genus Nerophis; species Nerophis ophidion. The sequence continues at coordinate 70,501,882 of NC_084611.1, forward strand.
TATATATATATATATTTATATATATATACATATATACACAAATACATATGTTATAAAATGTAAAATGTTGGTTTTAATGAGTCAATGAATACAAATATGAAGAACTATTAATAATGAGTTAGGGTTATTGATTATTATGATTATTTTTACATTTCACTTTAATGTTACATTTAATTTAAAAAGTTCCCAAAAATGTACATTTACATACATTTATATTCATAATATGTATATTAAGCATGCATAAAACATCAACATTTTGTATTATTATCATTGTTTAATTTAAACAGTAAACATGTATTTTAATATATGACATAAGCCAGAGTTGAAGGTGGTGATTAATTGTTATACACTCAGGTTGTGAAAACATTGTTACTTGAACTGTTTAAAAAGTAAAACATAACATTAGTAATAGTATTGTTTTTATCATACAAACGTTATTGGGACACAGCTGTTTAGTTCCACCACCTGAATCTTATACACCAAGAGGTGAAGATCACAGCTTTTTGTCCATATTTTGAATATGTTACAATATTTTATGAATGTGATGATACTCCATATATGTTAACCTGGTAATTGTAATATGAAATGAGACGTTTATTAAAAGACACATGTGAGTGATGAGGTTGTGTTGGTTTTTTTTTACCTCCAAAACGTCAGCTTCTCCTAGCAGACAGCCTCCTCTGAAGATGCTTCCAACGACACGACAGCAAACACCAAAATCAAACGTGATCTTGTCCCATTTCCATCATCTTTATCATCATCATCGTCGTGGATATATTTATTTTTTTAAAGGTAAGGAGAAAAAAGCAGATCCTTCCGCGGAGGACTCGTTGATGATGAGAAATACTACTTAAGCGAGGAGTTTTCACGAAAGAAAACCTTGTCCAGGAGATGATTTAAGTCAAAGAAGCCAAAGTCATTGCCGATGAAAAAAAAGCCAGGTGAGGAGGAGAAGAATTTAAAAAAGAGTATCTTCCCCGCGGAGGAGCGACGCTCAGTTGCGACGCTGGTCAACTGAGCGTGTAGGGGCGGTGATGAGGGAAGAGGCTGCCTGGGTGGAGACTGACGCGCCAAACTCTTAACGGTTTTTTTTTTTTACATTTTCAATGAAGTCCCACAAAAATGTAAACGAATTGTGTCATCCAAAACTAAGTATAGATCGGGAGTCCCCAAACTATACAGCCTGCCGGACATCCTAAGTTGTTATGTTTGTTTTTTTGTTTGTTTTTTATTAATCTGTCCTGTCCTGTCACTCATGCAAATCATATCGTTGACGTCCATGCCCACATTTGCCGTAGAGATATACTTTAGAAAAGAAAAATGTGGGATACTTCTCGTGTTGCATTGTTTTGTATTTTATTTTATTAAATGTTTGAATATATTTAGTGTTTGGCTCGTAGGGGATAGAAAGAAGAAGAAATAAAGAGAGGGGTAAATTGTGGGAACCTTTTATATATATATATATATATATATATATATATATATATATATATATATATATATATATATGTGTATATATATATATATATATATATATATATACTAAATTGGCCCTAGTGTGTGAATGTGAGTGTGAATGTTGTCTGTCTATCTGTGTTGGCCCTGTGATGAAGTGGCGACTTGTCCAGGGTGTACCCCGCCTTCCGCCCGATTGTAGCTGAGATAGGCGCCAGCGCCCCCCGCGACCCCGAAAGGGAATAAGCGGTAGAAAATGGATGGATATATATAGTGGGGCAAATAAGTATTTAGTCAGCCATAGGGGTGTGGGAAAAAAATTGATTCAAATACGAATCAAATCGTTTACGTTGTGCGATTCAGAATCGATTCTCATTTTTTAAAAATCGATTTTTTTTTTTTTAAATAAATCCAACAAACCACTACACAGCAATACCATAACAATGCAATCCAATTCCAAAACCAAACCTGACCCAGCAGCACTCAGAACTGCAATAAACAGAGCAATTGAGAGGAGGCAAACACGACACAGAACAAACCAAAAGTAATGAAACAAAAATTAATATTATCAACAACAGTATCAATATTAATTATAATTTCAGCATAGCAGTGATTAAAAATCCCTCACTGACATTATCATTAGACATTTATAAAAATAATAAAAAAGAACAATAGTGTCACAGTGGCTTACACTTGCATCGCATCTCATAAGCTTGACAACACACTGTGTCCAATGTTTTCACAAAGATAACATAAGTCATATTTTTGGTTCATTTAATAGTTAAAACAAATTTACTTTATTGAAATCAGTTGATAAAACATTGTACTTTACAATTATACAAGCTTTTTTTTTTTAAATCTACTACTCTGCTCGCACGTCAGCAGACTGGGGTAGATCCTGCTGAAATCCTATGTATTAAATGAATACAGAATCGTTTAGAATCGGAAAAATATCGTTTTTGAATCGAGAATCGAATCGAATTGAAAAATTTGATATATTATCGAATCGTGACCCCAAGAATCGATATTGAATCGAATCGTGGAACACCCAAAGATTCACAGCCCTAGTCAGCCTCCGATTGTGCAAGTTTTCCCACTTAAAATGATGACAGAGGTCTGTAATTTTCATCATAGGTACACTTCAACTGTGAGAGACAGAATGTGGGGGGGAAAATCCAGGAATTCATACTGTAGGAATTTTAAAGAATTTATTTGGAAATTATGGTGTAAAATAAGTATTTGGTCAACCATTCAAAGCTCTCACTGATGGAAGGAGGTTTTGGCTCAAAATCTCACGATACATGGCCCCATTCATTCTTTCTTTAACACGGATCAATCGTCCTGTCCCCTTAGCAGATAAACAGCCCCAAAGCATGATGTTTCCACGCCCATGCTTCACGGTAGGTATGGTGTTCTTGGGATGCAACTCAGTATTCTTCTTCCTCCAAACACAGCGAGTTGAGTTTATACCAAAAAGTTCTATTTTGGTTTCATCTGACCACATGACATTCTCCCAATCCTCTGCTGTATCATCCATGTATCCATTTTGGTACAAACTTAACTCGTCTCTCACAGTTGAAGTGTACCTATGATTCAAATTACAGACCTCTGTCATCATTTTAAGTGGGAGAACTTGCACAATCGGTGGCTGACTAAATACTTAATTGCCCCACTGTATATATACATATATGTATATTTATATATGTATACATATATATGTGTATGTATATGTCTTGGTTGCTTTGTTGGGTCTGCTCCTGTGTCTGGCCATGCTCCCTCCACCCCAGCGGACGACGCTGTGGAACACCGCAGAGGCCACAGTGAATATTTTTCTTTTAGTTTTTATTCATAGCTGTATGTAGAAGTGTCTGGTTGCATCAGCTCAGGTACTTTAATGTCTTTCATGTCCTTTGTTTTCTTTGATGTTTGATGTTTCCTTCTTACACAAATGTGAGAGAGATGTGTACATTAGCTATGAGTTGTTGTTTTTTTCCCCTTGGCCTCAGTCTGGACCCCCTGTCCAGGGGCCCAGTCTTACACCAATTATTTTATTTTATTTTATTTTATTTTAATCTTCTATTTTTTTCTCCCCGAGATTTGTGTCGATAACAGTCTGGATGGTTCGCTTCCCCTTTGGTCCGGATGACACGATGTTGAATATTTCCAAAAACAATTTGAAATGTCGACTCGTCAGACAACAGAACACTTTTCCACTTTGCATCAGTCCATCTTAGATGATCTCGGGCCCAGAGAAGCCGGCAGCATTTTTGGATGTTGTCGATAAATAGCTTTCGCTTTGCATAGTAGAGCTTCAACTTGCACTTGCAGATGTAGCGACCAACTGTATTTAGTAAATGCGGTTTTTTGAAGTACTCGTGAACTCATGTGGTGATATCCTTTAGAGCAGGGGCGCTCACACTTTTTCTGCAGGTGAGCTATTTTTCAATTGACCAAGTCGAGGAGATCTACCTCATTCCTATTTATAATTTATATTTATTTATTTATGAAAGAGACATTTTTGTTAACAAGTTAATGGTGTTTAATGATAATACAAGCATGTTTAACACACATAGATTCCTTTCTTTCATGAAGACAAGAATATAAGTTGGTGTATTTGATTCTGATGACTTGCATTGATTGGAATTAGACAGTGGTGCTGATAACGTCCGCATTTTCAAATGGAGGAGAAAAAAAAGTCTTCCTTTCTGTCCAATACCACATGAAAGTGGTTCGATTTGGCATCTCATTTGTCCAACTTGCATACTCGTTTTTAAACACTTTGTTATGAGAGTAGCATATGTGTGTGGCCCTTTAATGTCTGGCGGCAGGTGAGTGACGTCAGTGAGTGTGCGAGTGGGCAAGCAAGTGAGAAAGGGGTTGCTGAGGGCGGGGGAGAAATACATTTGCATCAAACGCCGTAGCTTGCTAGCTTGTGCACGCTAGCTTTCTGAGACTCTTATTTTGTTAGCACAGGCAGGATGAAACAGGTCTTTTATGGCGAAGACAGGAACTGTGCAGTCGGTCTTTAGAGTTTTGACAGTAGGTACGGAGTCTCTAGAAATAAAATTTGTTTCTCTGCGTCCGCCCTGTTAGTGATTTTTTTCTTAAATATGAGCTTGCAGCAGCCAGCATCATCTCACAAGATCCTCGGGTGCCGAGAATGTCAAACAACTGACGAAAGTGATGTCTTGGTATGATTGACGATTGCTCATTTTTATGTATATTTTTTAATGCCTGGCTTGAGATCGACAGACACACCCTCCGAGATCGACCAGTCGATCGCGATCGACGTAATGCCCACCCCTGCTTTAGAGATTGATGTCGGTTTTTGATACAGTGCCGTCTGAGGGACCGAAGGTAACGGTCATTCAATGTTGGTCTCCGGCCATGCGGCTTACGTGGAGTGATTTCTCCAGATTCTCTGAACCTTTTGATGATATTATGGACCGTAGATATTGAAATCCCTAAATGTCTTGCAATTGCACTTTGAGAAATGTTGTTCTTAAACTGTTTGACTATTTTCTCACGCAGTTGTGGGCAAAATGGTGTACCTCGCCCCATCCTTTCTTGTGAAAGACTGAGCATTTTTTGGGAAGCTGTTTTTATACCCAGTCATGGCACCCACCTGTTCCCAATTAGCCTGCACACCTGTGGGATGTTCCAAATAAGTGTTTGAAGAGCATTCCTCAACTTTATCAGTATTTATTGCCCCCTTTCCCAACTTCTTTCTCATGTGTTGCTGGAATCAAAATTTCAAGTTAATGATTATTTGCACACAAAAAAGTTTCTCAGTTTGAACATCAAAAATGTTGTCTTTGTAGCATATTCAACTGAATATTGGTTGAAAATGATTTGCAAATCATTGTATTCCGTTTACATTTACATCTAACACAATTTCCCAACTCATATGGAAACGGGATTTGTATATGTATGTATATATATATCCATCCATCCATCCATTTCCTACCGCTTATCCTTTTTGGGGTCGCGGGTGGTCGCTGGAGCCTATCTCAGCTGCATTCGGGCGGTAGGCGGTGTACACCCTGGACAAGTTGCCACCTCATATATATATATATATATATATATATATATATATATATACTGTATATATATGTGTGTATATATATGTGTGTATATATATATGTATGTGTATATATATATATAAAATAGATGTATATGTGTACATATATATGTGTATTTTATATATATATATATATGTGTTTATATATATATATATATATATATATATATATATATATATATATATATATATATAAATATTAATACACCTATGACTGCGTGGGTTCCCTCTGGGTACACTGGCTTCCTCCCACCTCCAAAGACATACACCTGGGGATAGGTTGATTGGCAACACTATATGGTCCCTAGTGTCTGAATGTGAGTGTGAATGTTGTCTGTGTATCTGTGTTGGCCCTGTGATGAGAGGGCGACTTGTCCAGGGTGTATCTCGCCTTCCGCCCGATTATAGCTGAGATAGGCTCCAGCGGCCCCCGCGACCCCGAAGGGAATAAGCGGTAGTAAATGGATGGATGGATGGATATATATACATACAGTATAGGCCAAAATTATGGACACACCTTCTCCTCATTCAATGCGTTTTCTTAATTTTTATGACTATTTACATCGTATATTGTCACTGAAGGCATCAAAACTATGAATGAACGTTATATACTAAACAAAAAAAGGTGAAATAAATGAAAAAAATATATTCTAGTTTCTTCAAAATAGCCACCCTTTGTTCTGATTACTGCTTTGCACACTCTTGGCATTCTCTCAATGAGCTTCAAGCACACCTGCCCAATCACAGGCAAGATAAGGTGGGTCATCAAAGCCAGTAAGCAAATTCTTTATAGCCACAAATCATGTCACATGATGACGAGAGAGTCAGAGACAGAGGGACGCTTCAAGCTAACAACTCAAAAAAATTTGGAAAATGGATGATTAGATAAAATATTCCCATTAGTGATGAAGATGACATGCAGGAAACCCACAATAATGCGTGTCTTTGGCCATATTTAGACATATGTGTGCGTTTGGAGAAAACAATCCCCAAAACCTTAGTTCTTGGTTGTTTACTCTGTAAACTAAAATCATAACTGCTGTCTTCATCCAAGACGTCCAACACAAATTTAGGGACACACAAGTGAGTTGAATTCATAAAAAGTTTTATTGCCCACATATGCGGTCCTCTCCAAGGTTTCTCTCATAGTCATCATTGTCACCGACGTCCCACTGGGTGTGAGTTTTCCTTGCCCTTATTTGGGCTCTACCGAGGATGTTGTCGTGGTTTGTGCAGTCCTTTGAGACACTAGTGATTTAGGGCTGTATAAATAATCATTGATTGATTGATTGAAAGATGTACTTTGGCGCCAGTCCATGAAAAGACTTGTACCAAAAGGACAGCTGTTTGAAAATAAAAAGTATTTAAACAGTAAGTATTATTACACACCAGCTGTTTGATTATAACTTGTATTTTATTTCTAGTTTTCATTATCACAATTGAAGGGTTTGGAATTCCCGTGTGAAGTTGCTATTGCTAAACTTTAGTGCGTCTATGGCAAATCCAAAGTAAATTCGCATCGAGCTAGCGCATTTTGAAAAGTGGAAACTTACTGTAATTTTAAGTGCTTTTGTCTCAATTTTGTTGTCACGGAAACTTGGAACATTACAGAGAGGTAGTCCGACTGAGTCCGCTATGAGTGCTTAACCGCTTGTTTCCCAGCCAAGTGCTTGAGTTGGTGCAGCGTAGGGCTGGGCGATATATCGATATATACGATATAGAAAAGGACTATTTCGTAATATTCGATTATATGTTCTCACACCTTTGCTTTGAGCTGCGTGCATTACATTACTGGCGTGTCTCACTCCTTCTCGTCTGTCCTTCTCACAGAGACGTAAAACAAGCCCACCTTCTTACATACGTCACACACTGTCGCACGTCTAGCGTCATGGCTCTCGCCGATCAGAGAGGTAGCAGCATGGCTAATGGTAGCTGAGCCTGGTCGAGCGAGCGGAGCTTGTGACAATACAAGAGAGAGATGGTGGGAAACTTATCACAAATGGAGGAAGAACAATAAATGCCCAACATAAAGAGCAGGGGGTCCATCATCTGGCGGTGGTTTGGCTCCAAGTGGGAAGATATTCAGCAGACAACAGCAATATGCTGTTCAATGTATATACTATGATGATTAACCTGTGTGATGACTGTATTATGCTGATAGTATATATTTGTACCATGAATTGATTAACGTGGACCCCGACTTAAACAAGTTGAAAAACATATTCGGGTGTTACCATTTAGTGGTCAATTGTACGGAATATGTACCAAACTGTGCAATCTACTAATAAAAGTATCAATCAATCAATGCAAAGTATGCAGCAGAAGTGTTACTACAAAAAAGTATTAACACTATTAATTTGTTCCTTCATTTAAAAAGTCACCCGTGAGAGATTGAAGAGTATTTAATGAATACAGTTTTGGTCAATTGACCTAGTTGTGATTTCCCTCTCTGCATGACAGTTTAAAAGTAGCATATATTAATGCAGTATGAAGAAGAATGTTTTGATGTAGACACATAGAATCATCATACTGCTGTGATTATATGCATCAAGTGTTCATTCAAGGCCAAGGCAAAATATCGTAATATAAATCGTACATCGCGATATGGTATAAAAATAATGCGATATTAATAAAAGCCAATATCGCCCAGCTCTAGTGCAGAGTTTGCAACTGGACGTGACGTCACAAGCAAAAAAATACATTTGAGTTCACTTTAATCAGTCCCTTGTAGTACCGACAGACTCCGCTCGATACCTATAAAAGTACCGAATTCGATAGCCATCCCAAATGGCACCCCTATGGAGAGGCCTCATTGAACCAGAATGGAGTTCCACAAGTCCTGCCGCGAGATGCACAAGCCCCGGGCCCCCCGGGAATGACCAAAAGGCACCCAGAAGAGAACCAGCGAAAGTGGGAGAGAAATTGAGGAAAAGTCTGAAAAAGTCCAAAAAAGGTTAAAAATCATACCCAGAATGGAGATCCACAAGTCCCGCCGATACATCAGCATGTCTTCAAGATTATGCTCTTGTAGGATTATTTTTTTAAAGAAAAATGATTTAACACATTTGCAGCTCCAGGGTTTATTTTATGATGCGTAGCGAAGCCTGCTCAAAGCTACATGTCATGGAAGCCATCTTACTTAGCTGTGCTATAGTAGCCATTCCTTTTTCTACTGTGCTTGACTCTCGGTCTGTGTGCTTGTGTGGCTGTAGATTCCATTCCCAGGCGTATGCAGAGCTGGGTAATGCCGTGTAACCACTGTTACGTCTGGCATTACGTCACTAAAATTGAAAAAGCAAGCATACCGTATTTCCTTGAATTGCCGCAGGGCATATAGTATGCGTCTGCTTTGAATTACTGCCGGGTCAAACTCGCTTCCCAAAATAATTAGCGCATGCTTATTAGTATTACCGCCTGGTCAAACTCGTGACGTCACGAGTGACTCATCTTCCCCTGTCATCAATTTCAAAATGGAGGAGGCTGATTTCAATACCGGTAATTTGAAATCGCATAAAGGAAAGAAGATTAAGAACAATTCAGAAGAATTTACTTACATCACACTCAAATTTTTACTGCATACCTTTGGTTAGAGCCGGAGTGAGAAGAGGTTTTAAAATAATTAGTGCATGCTTACTTTTACCGCATGCCTCTGGTAAGCACAGGAGTGAGAGTTTTTAAGTGTCTCTTCTCTCAAAAGTGATGTTTCTCATAAAAACTGAACACTCCGTTATAAGTGAGTCTCTGTCGCCCCCAATAGGCCCAACAAACTACTGCATTACTCAAACGGGAAACTGCATTTTTGACGTTAAACCCACCCAAACATGAGTTTTTCTATATTTGTATTATTTTCTAATATGTTATACGAAGTATTGGGCATTTTGGGATAACTAACTAACTAAAGAGGGTTTACTTTTTTTGGGACATGCCCCTGCGCAGAAAGATATTTGGGCACGGTCGTCCCTTCTCTTATGTGACGTCACAAAGCTGTCGTCACACGCGTTGCCAAACGTACGATCAATAATTGTATTTGTACGATAATCACCCAGCGGAAAATCAATATTTACAAATATATACGATAATTTCACCCCTACAATACATGGATATTAGCAAAAAAATACACTATACATACATAGTGTGCATTGTTTAATGTGAACCTTTTTTTAGCAACAGTGCTGTTTATTCGAGTAAAACTGCATTGTAAACCACACTATATATAGTCTGGAGTAATTTATTTTCGTACTTTACTGCAGCAAATAGTCTCGGGAAACGTTCAGTTGTGTATGTACGATTTTGTTCGGGGAAAAAAATACTTCTAAGCTTCTGATTACGATAATTTGTAAATTCCCGTTTGGCAACGCGCGGTCGTCGCCATAGTCACGTGACTACCAGCGTCTGCCGTTGTGTAGGAGGACGAAGAAGACGACGATCGCCTTCATTTTACCTCGTATTCGCAGGATTGTTGAGATAAAACGCTAAAAAAAACAATGGATGGAAGAAATTACGGCTCAGGTGAATATAAATTGTGCTTATTTTCATCGTATATTGTGCATATAATTTCTGCTTTCGGTTAGCTTTTTTAGTTAGCAACGTGCTAAGTACTACGCCCGTCGCAGCGCGTGTGCGAGCGAGCTAATTTGAAAGTCAAATTCACGCTGAGTGAAATACACAAAATAAAACAACGTCGACTAAATATGTCGTATTTTAATGCAACGGTGGGCTAATCAGTCGATTTAATTGTTTGTTAGGTCCTTCGTCATCAAGTTAATGCTAAGCTAACCGACCGGGATGCCGCGATGGTTCATTGTTAGCTTAGCTAACAATTTGAATAGCTATCATGATTATTTTAATAAAAATGAATTACGCAACAGTTTCAAACAATAAGGTTTGGTTGGATATTAAAATGGCTGCCCGGACAAAATGTCTCCACCATTTACCCTTTTACCTGCACGAACAACACATTTTAACGAGATCGTTCGTTTTGATAAATTTTTTTCCCGCTTCCAAGCACGTACTTAAGTTGCTATTCTTCAACCACGATTGATTGCAGTATGTTTATATTTAGACATAATTGGGCACTTATTTCTTGCATTTTGTAGGTTTTTCCAATTGGGGTGGAGGCGGCGGAGGAGGGGGGTCTGGAAATAGAGGTAAGCAATGCGTCTTTAAATTCCATCAATCCATTTTCTACCGCTTGTCCCTTTTTGGGGTAGCGGGGGGGGTTCTGGAGCCTATCTCCGCTGCATTCGGGTGGAAGGCGGTGTACATCCTGGACAAGTTGCTAACACAGATAGACAACACTCACGTTCACTCACTAGGGCCAATTTAGTGTTGCCAATCAACCTATCCCCAGGTGCATGTCTTTGGCGGTGGGGGGAAGCCGGAGAACCCGGGGGGAACTGTTGTAAGCATTTCACCAATCTCGCGTACTTTGCAAATTATACGTTATTTCCAATTGTGCGCAGGCAATTTGCATATCGCAAGACGAGATTTTGTGGATGGTTTGGACAGTAACCCTACGTTATTATATTTTATAAATAGTAAACTAAGTTGTGGTAGTAGTTTAGTCGTGGATGTACACCGTATAGTGGTTAGGGTTAGGATTGGACTGATTTGAGGGCAATACTCAATTATATTGTCCCGACTACAAAGGATTAGATTTACATTAGTATTTGATAAATTATTTTGACACCAACAACATGTATTTGCACCCATTGATTTGCAAAATGTGCACCACACATTATTCAAATATATAGCTGGAAGCAATTTGCAAAAAGACTGCGCATTATACAAATTTGCAAAATGCGGTTGCGCATTTTGCAAATTGCTCACATTGGTATTGTGCCTACAACAGAACCCACGCTGTCACAGGGAGAACATGCCAACTCCACACAGAAAGATCCCGAGCCTGGGATTGAAGCCAGGATTACATCATTATTCAATTTGCACTCCTGGCTTTCAAGTCATTTTGTTTAAAATGCAATTTCAATGTTGATCGTGTGCATTTATTACAAAAAAAATATGAAGGATGTGGCCATTCATCCATCTGTCCATTTTCTACCGCTTATTCCCTTTGGGGTCGCGGGAGGCGCTGATGCCTATCTCAGCTACAATCGGGCGGAAGGCGGCATACACCCTGGACAAGTCGCTACCTCATCTCATGGCCAACACAAATAGACAACACTCACATTCACTCAGTAGGCCAATTTAGTGTTGCCAATTAACCTATCCCCAGGTGCATGTCTTTGGCGGTGGGAGGAAGCCGGAGAACCCATGCAGTCACAGGTAGAACATGCCAACTCCACACAGAAAGATCCCGAGCCTGGGATTGAAGCCAGGATTACATCATTATTCAATTTGCACTACTGGCTTTCAAATCTTTTGTTTAAAATGCAATTTAAATTTTGATCGTGTGCATTTATTCCGAAAAAAAATTAAGGACATGGCCGGCCATCCATCCATCCATTTTCTACCGCTTATTCACTTTGGGGTTGGGGGGGGGGGCGCTGGTGCCTATCTCAGCTACAATCGGGCGGAAGGCGTTGTACACCCTGGACAGGCCACCACCTCATCTCAGGGCCAACACAGATAAACAGACAACACTCACATTCACACACTAGGGCCAATTTAGTGTTGCCAATCAACATATCCCCAGGTGCATGTCTTTGGAGGTGGGAGGAAGCAGGAGTACCCGGAGGGAACCCACGCAGTCACAGGGAGAACATGCCAACTACACACGAAGATCCCGAGCCTGGGATTGAACCCAGGATTACATCATCATTCAATTTGCACTCCTGGCTTTCAAGTCATTTTGTTTAAAATATAATTTCAATGTTGGTCGTGTGCATTTATTACGAGAAAAAAATGAAGTATATGGCCATCCATCCATCTGTCCATTTTCTACCGCTTATTCCCTTTGGGGTCGCGGGAGGCACGGGTGCCTATGTCAGCTACAATCGGGCAGAAGGCGACGTACACCCTGGACAAGTCGCCACCTCATCTCAGGGCCAACACAGATAGACAACATTCACTCACTAGGGCCAATTTAGTGTTGCCAATCAACCTATTACCAGGTGCATGTCTTTGGAGGTGGTAGGAAGCCAGAGTACCCGGAGGGAACCCACGCAGTCACGGGGAGAACTTGCAAACTCCACACAGAAAGATCCCGAGCCCGGGATTGAACTCAGGACTACTCAGGACCTTCATATTGTGAGGCACATGGACCAACCCCTGTTTCACCGTGCTGTCCTCTTTGAATTCCAAAAACTGCATTATGTTTACACAAAGCCAGTTCATTTGGACCAGGGATTCTCAAACTTTTGTTCACCAAGTATAACCCCAAAAAAACACTTTGCTCTCTAAGGCTATGGCTACACTAAGCCGGATAACCCCTTAAATCAGACCTGGGCAAATTAAGGCTCGTTAAGTGTTTTGATCTGGCCCGCCGGACATTCCCAAATAATTTTTTTAGATCTCTAAGATGAAAACTGTAGCTGCCATTATGATGTGCAGTTATGTTTTCAAATGACCGTAAGTATTGAACTAGTATTAATCTGCGGTTTTGCATGATATACTGGTTTCTATGGTAATGGAATTGGTTACTATGGTAGAAGATGGATGGATGGATGGGTAATCTAATTAGTTACTATAGTAATCTAAATCACAGCAGCTCAGATGAGGCACCAAGCAGTGTGAGTGGGTAGTGTTTCCAGAGCGGTCAGTCTGAAATGCGGGTGTCTGGGACAGACGCGTAAGGAGATTTTTACAACAAAGTTCTAAAGCTTAGTGATAAATCAGATAATAGGTGCGTTTTTTTTTTTACCCTTCGCGTTCATATTTTGCTGTTTGTTGCCGTTTTTGTTACGTTTCGCTAGATTGTAAAATATGTCGATCGAGAGGGGATGTGATGTTCATATGTTGTCAATATTCAGTGTTTTATCCTTCATAGTTAATACTGTAAATCCCTCATTCTTTATTTTCATGTATATTCTGGGTGTTTCATTCAGTGAAGAAACGTAAAATTTCATTCAGTTTTTTAAGGCGGTGTGTCATAACATTTTTAGCATTCAGACATTATTGCGAGGTTTTGTATTAGTGTTCCTAAAAATCAGATAAACCGGCCCCCAAGACACATTTTTTTGTCTAAATTTGGCCCCCTGAGTCAAAATAATTGCCCAGGCCTGCCTTAAACGAATAATTATTTAGTCTAAGCCCTGATTCAGCCACGCTAAACCATCGTTTATGGTCCCCGTTCTCGGATAATTTTTTTACACGGGTAGGTGTTCCGTGTATTTCTTGAATCTCCCGCTCTTAGCTTTGTATGGACTCATTGATCGATTACAAACTGAGTTCGGAAGTGACGGCAGAAAGAACGCGCCACAGCCAACTTCATAACAACCGGAACTAACCACTGGAAAGATGAAGGCGAGTCATCCAGACATGTCTGTGTTTTTCCTTCTACTACATATACAGAAGCTTGTGAAAATCACACCTGAATACTTTACGTGAAAGTGATTGCAGATATTTCGGCTACAACACTCAGACGGCAAGAGAACTTTCAAATGTCCAGGTCAGCTGTGATTCTACTTACTGAAAAATGTTGTCCATTTGTAGAAGAAGAGACAACGAGAATGCGAGTTCCCATGGATGTAATTTAAAAAAAAAGGTAGCGTGTGTTTTGTATTTCCTGTCGTCGAGGGAAGTCTACGGAAAACAGAAAATGCATTTGGACTGGCAAAGCAGGCTGTATCAGTTGCCCTCCATGTCTGTCGCAGACTCAACATCAAAGTCCAGAGTATATAAAGTCACAAAAAACAAATGGACAATTAAGATGAAGGCAAAAGAATGTGTTCTGACCACATATCTAGTTCCCTAGTTTGATTGATGTAAAATGTTCTTAATCAAATTTTTTACATGTCCATAAAATATTTGATTAATTTATGATTGCTCAGGTGTGATTCACTACAATAGGGCTCCACAGCACACTGGATTCCAGTTAATTGAAATACCACAACCCTGGATATTGTTCAGATAAGTTAAATTGAAGAATTTTCACACAAAGCAACGCTGGAGGTGAGTATGATGTACGCGTTTTCCGTGCATGCGTACTAGGTCGCATTGCGGGGGAAGGGGTCTTAAACAGTGTCATTGTTGTGTGTGTGGACACGAATAAGGTTAAGTGGGATTTACCCTGGATAACCTTATCCGGCTTAGTGTAAACGGGACCCAATTACCATTAGAATGAGAAACATTAAAATACAGTAGCATAGTAGGACTAAGTGTTCATTAAAAACAATGCCGAAATATAAATTAACAAGCATATTTACTACTACTAACCCCCAAGTTTGAACAGCAACACTGTTTGAATATAGGAAAATTAAAACATGGTACTTAAATAATTAATAAAATCTTTGGCGTTTCACTGGATGGAGCACCATCTAGTGTACTACAGAATCTCTAATTTAGACTATACCAATCAGGGCTCTATAAAACATATAATTAATTGTCCTGCATAAGGGTTATATCCAGGTAATATACCCACACTATACAAAGTATAAGCTATGGTGATGGTTATGGCCAAAATAATAATTATTTTTAACAAAATTTAAATCATGGTATTAATCACTATTATTGACTATGTGATGTAAAACATGTTTTATTGCACTTTCTAATTCTAAAAAACAGTAAGCAGGGATTTTCCTGGCTCAAATTGAGGCAGAGGTGGTACAATCTTGACCATGCGCCAGAATTTTTACGCACAAAAATGGTAGGTTTTTTTTTTCTTTTTACAGTAATATGCTGTAATGATAAACCGTAAAATGTCTTGTCATTTTTAACTAGAAATAAATATGACAAGTGGAAATAATAGATTATGCACATACTACAAAGAACAGTGCACTGCTCACAGTATAGGACACATGTTGAAAATCATTTGTCTAAATATTTGTGGAATTGTTTAACACTCTGGGAGTTTTAAAGTGATTAACGAGCACTGGCTTCACATAGTCCCTGTTAGTGTTATGAGCGAGGCAATCCATCCACCCATTTCCTACCGCTTCTCCCTTTTGGGGTTGCGGGGCTGCTGGAGTCAATCCCAGCTACATTCGGGCGGTAGGTTGGGTGCACCCTGGACAAGTCGCCACCTCATTGCTGTAGTAAAGGTCCGCCGGTTCATCTTTTTCAGTCTCATCACAACTAAAAACTAACTAAACTAAATCCTTGAATTGAAGGAGCTGCAAATCACAGTCTAACTAGCTAAAACGCAAGCTCAAAGCCGAAGGTATACAGTGAGACTGTACATATAAAGCGTTTCTGATCACACAAAGTGATTTTTAAAACAAGTTGGCATAGCTATGACCGGCGCAGGTTACAACAATTGTGTAAATAAACGCGTCACAATCGCAGCTCTCCGTCGAAACTCTTTGAAATGGCCGTGCTCTTGCGTACAGGATGTGACATAGGGGGCCTGGCCTCTTTAAAATGGTAATGCCCACGTGTACTGGAAGCAATGTCGTTAAAATGGCACCCTCCGATTTGTTTCAGGGGCCATGCAAAATTAATGACTGAATGAAATGTTTTGTATGCCGAGACATGGTTCGCACACAGAGGTATGTTCAATGCAATGGAAAGGTTCATAAAACGAAAAGGACGCACATACAGGCGTATGTAAATCGGGGTTCCACTGTTAGTCATTTGTTAAGCACGGATTATGATTTCAGCGCCTAAATTTTGTGTTGTTGCCGAGAGCATGTCGTGCAGTGATCTGCCAAAACACTAGAGGTGGTGGTGTTCTGTGAGTCAATTTTGTGGGAAACCATGACACTCATGGATGGTTTAGCTCAGGTTTGTCAAACTCATTTTAGTTCAGGGGCCACATATAAGAAAATCTATACCCAAGTAGGCCGAACTCGAAAATTCATGGCAGGATAACTTAAAAATAAAGACAACCTCAGGTTGTTTTCTTTTTTTAAATATAGAGCAAGCACATTCTGAAAATGTAAATTTTTTTTTTTTTTTTTTACACTAACCTATTGCAGTATTAAGTATTCTATCTTCATTTGTCGTTATTTATACTTTCCGAATAAATGCTGTGATGATAATGTTAATCAGTCAAATAGGTGTAATTGAGTGTGGCAAAGTTTTAAAATGCTCTCATTGTTGTTAATTTTTCATTATCAGAAGATGGATGGATGGATGGAAATAAGTAATATAACATCCTGGAATTTGATTTTGAATGTAATTTAGTCATTTTCCTTAACCAATGAACTCGTATAATACAGTTTATTATGTACACATTTAACATCATCCACAACAAAGCTTGTAAATTAGAACTAATTTCATTAATCACACATACAGTTAGAAAGGGATACATATTTCAGCATTCCGTATTTTTCGGACTATAAGGCACACTTAAAATCGTTTCATTTTCTCAAAACTTGACGTTGGACCTAATGTACAGATTAATTTTTTTGTGCTTACTGACCTCGAAGCAATTATATTTGGTACATGTAATGATAAGTGTGACTGGTAGATGGCAGTCACACATAAGAGACATGTGTGCACTACAAGATGACGTTAACAAGCAAGCCCAAAACTTTATAAGGGCCCCAAAATGGTACCAATTAGGAGACATCAGCTAGTGTTTTGTTTCACAATATTATGCAAAACCAACTTTTCTTACCTATTGGCTCCTGTTGATGTGTATTTGAGATATGCTGTCCCGAAAATTTGCGAGCATCCACCATTGTAGTCTACACTGACACCATGGTCAATAAGGTCCTTTTTCTCTATCCTCGAGTTGTGGGGCATTCTTTCTCTAATATAAAGTAACATACAGTTTTAGCTTATATCGTTTAGTAGTTTGCTATCGAAGAGTTAAATACCACTGGTATAGTGCGTATACATAATTCACCAAAGAAATTTTTGTTATTTTTAGAAAATTCCCGTCGTACGGTTTTTCACAGGACACATTTCTGGTGTTGTTGTACTAGTGATCCACAGATGATGAAATACTGATCCATTGTTAGTTTAAGCAAAGTCCGAAAATTATTTAAACAGTTTAACTCCATCTGTTGACGCTCCTCCTTCGGAGCTTTTGTAACTTTTGAAATTATTTTATCATCATTTACGCGCTAAATGATATGTTGTGATATATATTGCCATTTGCACTAACCCTCTGCCACGGTGGAAGAGGGGTTAGTGCGTCTGCCTCACAATACGAAGGTCCTGCGGTCTTGGGTTCAATCCCAGGCTCGGGATCTTTCTGTGTGGAGTTTGCATGTTCTCCCCGTGAATGCGTGGGTTCCCTCTGGGTACTCCGGCTTCCTCCCACTTCCAAAGACATGCACCTGGGGATAGGTTGATTGGCAACACTAAATTGACCCTAGTGTGTGAGTGTGAATGTTGTCTGTCAATCTGTGTTGGACCTGCGATGAGGTGGCGACTTGTCCAGGGTGTACCCCGCCTTCCGCCCGATTGTAGCTGAGATATGCGCCAGCGCTCCCCCGCGACCCCAAAAAGGAATAAGCGGTAGAAAATGGATGGATGAGGCTGCCATATACATCGCAATATAGATTTTGATCTTTAGTGTTAAGTTGCCTAATATGACATTTCAAATTGTTGTATAAAATGTGTAAATGAGAGAATGGTGTTAATCATGCAGTTTCATGTTTCTATTATTAGGCTCTGGGAACTTTGATTTGTTTGGTGGAAATTATAAGAACTCCATGTCGGGGTTTGGCGGGTTCGGAGACAGCAACTCCAAGAGGAGGCTCTCGGGGTCCTCTATCCTTCCACAAAAGGGAAACCACGCAGACGAAGTCATCGCCAAGATTAATCAGCGCTTGGACATGCTCACACAATTGGAGGGGGGTATGAAAGGGGGCCGCGGTGACAGGTAAGCTGTTTTATATTAACTTGTTCCTTCTTTTTGCGAAAGCATAAATCAAGAATATAATTATTAAGAGAGGGTGATTATGGAGGGTTCAGATTTGTACAATTGGCCATAAACGTTTGTTTTGTTGGCCATGTTATTGGTCGTGAAAAGTATGCTTTATATTAGATTGAATCAGCTGTTTTTTATACTGTGATATTGCCCCATTTAAAAAACCTTCCATGATTTTATTTTTGAGACAAAAAGGGACAAATTGAATGTCATGACATCACAGGTCGTTTTATTACGCCCACTAAGCGTCCTCTGGGTTAGTTAGTGAAGCGGTTTCGGCACTACAGGCCATTGTTTATCTACTTTGCATTCTAGTATGTTAACTCGCTCGTTTAGTGCTGTCCATTATTTAGCTATTTAAAATTTACACACACACATGTTGTTCTCATCATGTGACCTAACCTTGCACTCTGGTTTTAGGTTTCACAAAAATGATGAGTTTTTAGAGGCGTTGACCTTTCAGTACTACAAGTTAATCATTGAATGCTGTCTGCTGTACCTATAAAAAAAACGCCCACAACTTGTTTGTACTTGCCACAATCAAAGTATCATTGGCTTGTTTGATCTGCTGAAGTACTCACAGCTCATCCTTAATAAAGATGTAAATAGTGGGAATACTCTGTGAGCTCCAACTGAAAAATGTAGTTGGAAGAGTTACTGATAATATATCGTCACAGCTGATTCCTCTGTTTTACTGTAAGATGCTGCAAGCAGACTCTAGTCTTGTTTTGGTCTTTCCTGGCCTTGTGAGCTGACAAGAAAACTGAGACTATGGAGGCGAATGAATATCAGGTGGAGAAATCCAAACCTGGCTGCCCTCCTTGCCTCCTCCCTCGCTCTCTGCTCTTCTCTATCAACCATCCTCTCCCTCCATCCCGCAGGTTTGGCCAGTTCGAGTCTTTCGACTCGCTCTCCTCCTCCCGAGATCTCTACAGATCGGGTGGCAGTAGCTATGGTTGTGGCGATGGCCGCGGCGACAACATGCTGTTGGGCCAGCGAGGAGGCTCCGGCTTCGGAGGGGGTATGGGGCTAGGAGGGGGAGGCAGCTTCAACAGCCTCTCCTCTTCCTTTGGAGTCGCTAAAATGCGACAGAATATGAGGGAGTCCTTCACCGGTGGCTCTAATGGTGGGGGATGGGCCGGAGCGGGCCGACGTTCCCCCAGAAGGGGTGGAGGTGCTGGGGGTCGAGGATCTGGAGGAGGGTTTGGGAGCTTCAGGTCAGACCCCATGCTGCTAGGGGGAGTTGGTGGGCGGGGAGGCGGCCACTCTCAACTAGGTGGTAGAGGCAAGCTCCCATCCCTCCTGTCCAACCGCATGTACTGTGACGGTGGAGGTTTCCATCAGGGTCCCTCCCAAGGTCCCCACGACTTTCCTGGGAGGCACTTTGGAGGGGGCCCACGAGCTGGCCGCCAGCGAGGCCGCAAGAGACCCCTCAACAAAGTAAGTACCTCCTGCCAAACTTGGAAGCCCTCCTCAGATACTGGGCAAGAGCCCATTCTGATTCCCACCTTTCTCTATAACTGGCAAGCCAGCCTGTCACACTGCCATCACGTTTAAAACATAACCTGCTCCCAAACACACTTCCCAGTCTTTGTTACATTTAACATAATGACAAGTTCCTCATGGAACACTACTGCCCTTCTTAAGGGTTAAAGGGGAACTGCACTTTTTTGGGGAATTTAGCCTATCAATCACAATTCTAATGGGCGATAAGACGAAAGAGTGTTTTTTTGCATTCTAATTTGTAACATATTTGTTCTTGATGGCTGGCAATGTAGCTAATGGGATCAATGTATTCTACCGCTAAATCACTTTAAAAATGCATCCAAAAACCGCCAACAATACTTAATTTACGCTCAATAACTTGTATAGTAACCAAACTGTAGCAAAATTGTTATTGGAAGAGCGAACATTGAGGATCTAATTTTTTTTTTCTAGCGTAGTAAGACGTCGTCTTGGGGCGGCATGCTACGGAAAGAGATGAGCCAGCGATAGCAGACCAACTTGTATTGACTGAAAAACATGAACAATTATATTACAGTATTTGTGAATTATTACACATAGTTAATGTTTTGTTTGTACACAGCTAGCTTGACAGTGTATGTAGTTGTAATTACAGGCATGATCAATATTATAGTGACTCACTTGATGGACAGTTGTCTGTTTGGTCCCGCTCGCAGGGGAAGTTTTTTCAAGTTAACTTTGGGTAAGCACGCCTTATATGTCCACATAGCTTGGCTCCAAATTCCACATTTATACCCTCAAGTCACATAGACCTCTCTTTCTCTTTGCTTCAATGTTGGTGTTTATGCTCCCTTCTATAAGCAGCAGTCCATCCTCTGTATTTTCAGGTTGAAAAAGATAAGTTTGTGAATCCCCATTTGTCCAAAAAATAGTCAAATTTGTTGTCTGTTACCACATCTACCATGATTACAACACACTCGCGTTTGTTACTCCAAAGTAGGAACCCTCATTTGTTGCCGAAAGTCAGAAGTGTGCTGCTATGGAAACGGAAATAAATGCACCGAGGAAATAAATTTCGGCAATGCATAAAATGACCAAAATACAGTAAATATAAAACAAATTACACATAATGTTATGAACGTGTTTGTTAGCACAATATATATACTTGCAGTGTGTATACACGTTGATTGAGGGTTTTGATTAAAGTTGTTTTGTAGGGCTTTAACGGCTACAACAGTGACTCCCATTAGCCGTATTTATAAGTGTTTTTTATCTTTAAAATCCTAAAAAAAAGTGTTCTTGTGTCTTGAAATGATTGTGAACAATCGACAAAATTCCCCCAAAAAGTGCAGTTCCCCTTTAAGTCAGTATTTTCTTCTTTAGATTTTGTACGTTTTCATCTACAGGTTTTTTAATTCATACAAACAATGGCTACATAGAGGCACTCAATCGAAGTTATTAGAACAAAAATGTCCTGGCGTGGCCCATTTTAATATACCAATAGAGTGGAAAAACAAGTTAACTTCATATGCTTAATTGTGTTTTGTTGTGTCCAGTAAACCATATCCAATTGTATTTACAATTTGCAATGTTTGTGAAAATACAAAATGGCACAAATTTAGTCAGCCATTTTGAATATTCCGCTTCGAATATCTTCGGTTATTTCCGGAGATTGATGTCACTGGAGTAACGCTTCTGCACTTTGACCATGTTTTCAGTTCAGTCATACTAGAAATACATAAAAAATAGAGAGACATGTGCTTTATCATTTACAATCTCTAAGACATAAACACATATGTTTTGTTTTTTTATGGATTCTTAGTCATAAATACATAAAAAATCTGTCAATGGCGGCTCTCTATACCACCCACAAACCTCTAAATAACCAACCAAATTCCGCCAACAATCTATATACATATAATGACATGAATATTAACCAAATATTAGTGATATTATTATAAAAGTCAACGCAGACCAACTCCTTTTTTTTTTGCGGCGCTTTTGATAACACAAGTAGCCCTCTCTGCTGCCCCTGCATCATTGCATCTCGGCTTGTTGAAGTTATTGTAGATTATAAGTCTTTCCTCTCATGTGGATATTATGAAGATTTAGCCATAAATCTAGAAGTTGTTCATCTGTGACATTTAATTTATGGAGAAAAACACGCACAACCGAAGAAAGTCTCTGCAGGGAGACTTCCTTGTTAACCCTTCGTGTGAATCATGATTAATTCTTGATATAAACAAGAAATGGACATCTTATCAGTCATCATCAAAGTAATTTGTTATGTTTGTTTTTCTTTTTTAGCACTCAGCAATACAGCTACATAATCCTTAGAGTTTCACTGAAGCTGGATTTGTTTAGCAGAACTTGTAGATAATCCTCCTTAGATTCAGGATCAATAACAATGTAAGATTCTGGACCATCATTTGTCCCAAAGTAGTCGTTGTTGGCTCTCACAAAGTTTGCTTGATTTGCATTGTTTTTGGTGCGGAAGGGATCTGCGGTTCTTACCTCTACGTCACACATAGATGTGTCTGGCTCGTCATTATTTTTCAAAATTGCTTGGGAATTTCTGTGAGATTGATACTATTTTGATCATATCTCTTTACTTGCAAACTTTTTAAGTATTTTGTTGTCATACTTCAGATATATCTTATAGCTACAATATGGAGGCAACTTGTTTTTCCACTCCAGTGGTAGTTTACCAAATTAAAGTTTCAACAACCCATCCGCCTGTTTCAATGATGAAACTGGGGTTCGTTGCCACCCCCTTTTGGCGTGGCTATGCATATCATACCTCCTTTGAAAAGCTTATTTTGATAAACATCATTCTAAAATACAATAACTGCAGGCTCGATAAACATTAATGTTAGACCCTCACAAACAAACTAAATCTAACAGTGAAGCCTCAGTGTTCCAAATGCAAACAAATCACTGACAAAAATGGCCCCTTTAACATCAATGAGCCAGTAAATATACTTCAGCAAAATCTTTAGTCCACAAGTAGCCTTATGATTTTTGTCAAATGTGCTTATATTCCACTTCTTGCTGAACATAAGCATGCATGATTTAGTCAGACAGTGTCCCCTCCCAAAACAACTCTGAACTGTGATTGACACCTGGTCCAACTAATAGAAAACTGTTTACCTCATTTTCTGTGGAACATTAGCCAATAGCTGCCGTGCCCCAAAATTTACTATCCACTGTTCTAATGTAAATAACTCAAACCAAATACATCCAATTTTATTTAAGATGTATCCAATCTTGATGAAGATTGGCACATTAAACAGCCATTGAAATTGTAAACACACCGATATGTTGCTTTATGGTTGACAAAATAGCTTTAGAACTCGTGCCTAACTGGAGCAAAATACAACATGGACTGCGTATTAATGTTGTGCCTTTTAAATACTTTATTTTGCAACCTGTCATAACAGAAGTGTGTTGAAAGACAGGATAGTGTGTCAGGACGCTATGGAGTTTTGTTTGTATATAATATAGTTAGTAAAGACTTTGACTGTGACCAAGTGTCTCCAAAACGAACACCTTTGCAACTCCTGATCCTAACTTTAGAAAACCCTACCTGAAATACACTTTTTCTATATAATCCTTGTCAAATTTTAAATAGGATTTGGTAAGGACTCAATCTTTGGCTGGCAAGTTTAGAGTAGTTATTTTGAAATAATATATTTCAGAAAACGATAAAGACGATCCTTCCTAATGTATTCAAACTCCTATTCTACTGTGCCAGTTGCAGTAGACACATTTGGACAGTTGGAGTTGAAAGTAATTTTTTTTTTTTGCTTTCAAAAGAGCTTCAAAGTATGCCCCTGGCTCCAAATGGTTAAATGCCTTTTTTCGGCATTTCAACCAAAAACTGGAATGCTAAGGGGTTAAACGTGTCCAGTTGCAATTTTACTTGATTTAGTTTTAGTGTGAAGTTGAACACAAGTATTTTTTTCCTGCTGTGTGTTGACTACCATGCTGGTGTGCCAATGTTAAGATTATACTTGCTGAACAGGTAGTATTCTTGACACTGTCTCAAGTTTGTTTTGGATGGACTTCAGCAGGCAAAACCACAAAACGATGGCCAAAAGAAGAGAAAGCAGATGATGACACCTGCTGATGAACCAGTGTCTAAAATTAACAAGACTGAGGGCAGCGAATCAGCAGCATCAAACGGTAACATTGTAACTATACTGTGTTTTGTTTTGTAGTCCTTTTCATATCGTGGTCAACTTTTTAATACTTTTGTTTTCTACAGATCAACAAGAGAAAAATGGCAATGACAATGCAAGTACTACAGATGTGGTAGTGAGTATTAAACCATGGCCACAGTTAACAGTAAACTGTTTCAAATGATGAATAACATTTATGTACTTTTCTTCCCGGAAGGCTGAAGGAGATTCGGGTAAGTTTACAGTTTTTCCCCACTTGATATGTAAGTCTATGCGAGACATGATATAGCTACTGTATAACATTGCCCGAGTCAGTATAGATGATAATTGATATCTGTTTGGATAGAACGTTTGATAATATCGTTAAATCAAGATTATGCATATTGATGACTAGGGGTGGAATGCAATTCATCCACTACATCGATCTATGGATTTGTATTACTAAGTAAGATTCAACTAGTTGGCCTCCTCTTTCTCTTTCTCTTTCTCTTTCTCTTTCTCTTTCTCTTTCTCTTTCTCTCTCTCTCTCTCTCTCTCTCTCTCTCTCTCTCTCTCTCTCTCTCTCTCTCTCTCTCTCTCTCTCTCTGTCAGTGTGGATTTGTGTGTGTGCGCGGTTCGCGTTTGTTAAGGTGCCTTTTTTTTGGCATTGCAAATTGACACTGCTTTAAAACGTTCTTGAATCGATGTAGAGAACGTTTAGATGTCTGACTTTGGATAAAATGATAGTTATTTTTCACATAACTTTGTCTCAATCTTGTTAGCTAGCTAGCAAGGTAGAAGCTAACACTCTTAACGAGGTTGACACCGTGTCTGACATCATGCCCCCAGCCTAAATGGTCGTGTATCACAGATGAACTGTCATGATTCCCGGGCCCGTCCACTGCTGCTGCTCACTGCTCCCCTCACCTCCCAGGGGGTAATCAAGGGTGATGGGTCAAATGCAGAGAGTAATTTCGCCACATGTAGTGTGTCTGATAATCATTGGTACACACACGTAAACAAGGTCCGCTTTACAAAATGAGCAAGTTACTAATTTTTTTTAATAAGAATAAGGGGAAATATCCACAAACTTTATATGTTAGCACTGGTGTTGTTTTGCGAGTGACCCACAGCCGCCCGGAAAAACACGACTATTATATTGTCGACAATGTCGGCTGATTTTTGCAGCCCTGACTTTTAGTGAACATTACCTGAAAACTAAAAATTAAAACAGAAAAAGGTTTTCTCTAGTTGATTCAACCTTAAGTGCCTGTTGCACATTTTTCAAGTAAGATGTGAATGCATTAGCAATTACTAGATTGTTTGTCTGATTAATTCATACCTAGTCCTCTTACAAGAAGTAACAAGAACATGGGAAACGTCACCTGCGGTACCCAGTATTTATTTAAAAAGTTACTGAATCGGTTTCAACTCACTGAATCGTTCCGGATCTTTTTGTTCTAAATAAACAAATTTCGCATCGCCAACCATAAATTCTGATTTGAATCAAATCGTTGTAACAACGAATCGTTGCAAGCTTATTGATAAAATGTTATCCATGTCCTGCAAATTCGATAGAGAAACAAACGTACCTTAAACGCAATGTAGGATTCTTGTCAACGGCTAATGTCCCACCACAGTGCAAAGTCACTTCTAGTCAGCAATCTTCACCTACATGGCGGCAGATAAACTGTTTCTTACAAGTATCGTCCCTGGAGGACAAATAATAGCTAAACATGAGACACTACACATTGTAGAAAGATATGCTAACTGCAAGCTAGGCCTCTTCAATGTATTTGTACTAAGTAGTAAAGTTCCAAGTCGATACAGTGTTCGACATGATTTACCATCACAAAGTCTTTTGTTTTGTTATTGTTCACACATAAAAACGCCCTGGACACAGGAGGGCTGTAGGGCATAACCCGAAGGATTTAAACCATCCATCCATTTTCTACCGCTTATTCCCTTTCGGGGTCGCGGGGGGCGCTGGCGCCTATCTCAGCTACAATCGGGCGGAAGGCGGGGCACACCCTGGACAAGTCGCCATCTCATCGCAGGGCCAACACAGATAGACGGACAACATTCACACTCACATTCACACACCAGGGCCAACTTTTAGTGTTGCCAATCAACCTATCCCCAGGTGCATGTCTTTGAAAACCAGTAAGTCATAATTCAAAAATTAATGATTAAATGATTTTGAAAATTTAAGTATCAATATTAGCATTGGTGTGCCCAATACTGCCCCTTTAACTACTTGATATTGGATTGATACCGAAATGTGTAGTATTGCCCAATACTAATGTTAAGTATCCAAACAACAGAAGAAAAAAGTACTTATTACTTAAACAGAAGTGTACACAGTGACAGCAGAAAGTAACCAGATAGTAACTGTAATTTAATCACAATAATTTAAGTAGAATAATAGTTTTGAAAAAATAATACAACCGGAAGTGGTGCAGTATGTTACCACAAGTAAATTAGGAACCTTAGTAACCTGTTTTGAAATGGTTCTATTATCATTTATCCCCCAAATGATATATTGGGATATAAATTGGTATTAAAGGAAGCTGCAGTGTATTCCGCAATATAGATTTTAGGCAATATAACCCATCTCAGTGTTGCTCTGTCTTGGCACAACTTAAACTTCTGCACATCCTCTCAGGTGCACCAAAACAACAGGAGAGCGCTGATGTGAATACAAATCCAGAGGACAAACCAACACCTTCTCGGTCCCAAACAAAAAGAAAAGCCAAAATGAAGAAGAAGAGAGGATTCCAGGAAAGGTGAGTAGTTCATTATCTACATATAAAGGGCAATAGAAATGTTTTTTTTCTGTAGTATTTAACATAACATAATGCTTGCTTTCAGGCTATTTGTGTTGCCCATGTTGCCACTCTACTGTATAGACCACTTCAGGGTTTCCCCTAGATTGCCTAGATCTAGATACCTGTGGTGGTGGAGGTTTGCCTTTTTAAAAAGGCAAAAAATGAGTACTTACATTTGAAACAAATCTGGTATTATTAATTATAGTATTAACATATATTTTTTCCTACATATCGTTTTTCAATGATAGTCATAACATTTTTTCCTACATATCGTTTTTCTCTATTTTTCAATTGTTGCTGCTTTTTTGTACGATGTACTTTGTTGATGGAGACGGGCGTGTGTGCACCACTTGTTGGAATTGGGCTGGTTGTTACATAAGATTCTGTCTCTTCTGGGTGCTATAATGCATTATATTACTTTATTTTGTTTTTACGTAAAAATGCATTTTTAAGGTGTGGCGGCTAAAATGTTGCTGTGGCGCACAGGCACAATCAATTACATTAAGAGAAACCGCCTGCATTTTCATCTTTTCCAGGGTGATGTTTGCATGCTCTATCTGCAAGTTTCGCTCATTCTACAAGGACGAAATGGAAAGTCATCTCGATAGTCGCTTCCACAAGGACCACTTCAAGTTCCTTGCCGGCCAGCTGTCTAAGCCGACCACCGACTTTCTCCAGGTGACTGACAACTTGCACCATCACACGCAGCTCTAAATATATACCGAGCTTATATATTTGCCGGACGCCGCAACAAATCTGTTCTATTTAGCTAAAATCTGCCTGTGTGGGACAGGAATTTATCCACAAACACAAAATAAATTTTCCGGTTTACTTTCAAAATAAAGTACTCAGTTTTCAAGGCAGATCCTATTTTACACTTGGAAAAGTCCCAATAGGCGGCAAAAAACTAAGTTAACTTGTGAAAAGTTTTCAGACTGTAATTTAAACCTCGTTTACACAAACGGATGGCGACGTGCTGATTCTGGTGGTCCCAAATTGAAAAATAATACGCAGCCACATCCCGGGCAGCTATATAGGGATTTGGGGGGTTGTGTCAAATAACAGCTGATACGGAGACCAGAAAAACATGGGAGTGGTGTTTGTGACATAATTGCCAGGGATGATGTTACTGTTGTATAGTTGCTTGCCACAAAAAAATAGTTGTTTATCAAGGTAAAACTGTCATCTGTGTTGCCGTTCAGCACCTTCTATTAATGGCAGGACCGAGTTTATTTGCTTCTGCTTGTGGTTCGCTTTAGTACAACTTCTATTATCACGTGATTACGGACGGATTTGCGCAATCTTCTAAAAGTCTGCGTTTTTGCTGCCTTTCCGCATCTAGTGGAAATCTGCAGTAACTTCACAAATTTGTTTATACTGTGCACAATATCAAAAGTACAGATTCATGTATATTATGACTAAGAACAAAGTACAATTTAAAAAAACGTAATATAAACTGCCCACTTTGTCACAACAGTAATCCCTAGTTTATCGCTGATAATTAGTTCAAGACATGACTGCGGAAAAATGCATCCCCGGGATGTAGGAGCCATTAATTATAAATAAATCAAAATATTTTCATTGTGTGAGCATAAAAAAATGGGTTACTACCTTTGAAATACATTTTCCCCATAATATTTGCCTTCTCAGCATGAAATAACACCCTTTGGTCTCCTTTTAAACTCTTTTAATCCAATGTAGTCAGTCAATAAGTAGCCACGATACAAATCAACGCACTCTGATTGGTTTGGTCTCATCTAGTGGCCAGTACTACTCGTGTTGATATTTCTAGTTCACTTAGCCATTTTTTATTCTTGAAAATTCTTAATTAGGGCAAATATGTTGTAAAATTTGCTTTAAAAAAATCGGCAATGAGCCGCAATATTTAAAGCGTGATGTGGTGAGGGACTACTGTACATGTCTTTCATCGCTTGATGCTTAATTTATTGATCCATCCAGATGAAAATAAAATATGTGCTTCCACACTTCTATTTCTTGCGAAAGTAGAAGAAAGTGTAAGCAGCCAGAGAGTTTGAAAAGTCCACTTCCGTGATGTTAAATTTGGTACAAAGTAATTATTCTTAGGAGTGTATGGATCCACTTTCTGCTATTTTTTCATGATCTGACTTGTATATTTCCTTTGAAGCCTTTTATAATATGCCCACAAAGTGCCAGTAGGCAGGTTTTAGTTAACTTGTACTATGACCGAAATCACCTTATGTTAAGTTTCAGCTGACATGGCATCTGTAAAGCCAAGGCGCATGCATGAATGTACATGTCCTTTGCCTTCTAGGAATACTTGCACAACAAGTTCGAGAAGACACAACAGATGGTAAGTCAGCTGGAGAACCACAGCGCAGCCATATGTCAGGTGTATCGAGACCAGGACCTCACCAAGGGTAAGCAGAATAAGCTGTGAGGGATGTCACACAATTGCTCATTGCATGTTTATTTGATTTTTTTTTAATCCACTATGTTGCAGATATCGGGATGGAGCACTTCTTAAAGAAAGTGGAAGCTGCCCACTGCAGTGCATGTGATGTGTTTATTCCAATGGAGCTCCACATGATTCAGAAACACATCAAGTCCCATGACCATAACTACAACCGCAAGGTATGCTTTGTTGTTGATGCCTTTTTGTTACGCAAAACGGACTCTACGAATGACTGGTACCGTTTTGTGATCCAAGGGAATGATGGAGCAGGCCAAGAGAGGAAGCCTGTCTGTTGCACGCAGCATTGTCAACCATAAGGTTATTGGAAAGAAGCTGGAAAGCTACCTCAAGGTACATGGTGTCATGCAGCTCAGAATCTAGAGACCTCTTCTGAGCCCTAAACATTTGCCACGTTTTAAACTATGCATTCACTGACATCCTTGTTCCTTTTCTAGGGAGAAAACCCATTCACCAAAAACCAGGACGGCGAGGATGCCTCTGAAATGATGGTGGTGGATGCAACAGACGACCAGACAACGTCGATTAAAGAACAGACCGAATTGGAAGAGGTGCCCGCACAGCAGCTGGCCGAGTTAGAAGCACCCAAGGAAATAAATATGGAGGAAGGAGGGAATGAGAATGAGCCAGGCGTGGAAGGAACCGTGGAAGAAGGAAACCCGGAGAATGAGTTGGAAGAGGAAGGCTTTGAAGTTGGAGATGAAAGAGACGGAGAGGATGGATACGTCGCATACGTGGTCCATGATGAAGTGACCGAAGACGATGAATTTGCGGTGGATTTTGAAGCGAAAAAGGCTGAGGAGGAAACTGAGCAAAAAGAGTGACTTTTATAAGAGTCCTTCCCCATTTAAATTAAGCAGTATCAGAATAAGACCCCTTGTTTTTTTCCCACTCTTTATACTACCTTCTCAACTCGAACGTTAGTGTATATGTTGTGGAACATGACAAAATTTAACACAGCCTCCAGGTTACAGCAGTCCCTCAAACAAGTCACCATACTAGTTATTGTTTTTAGTTTTTTTTGTGGGCCTTTTGTTGAATTTATTCTTAAATGACATGTTATAGTTTGTTTTAAGGCATTTTGTGTGTTGTGTAGGTCAAGTTTTCCTGGGGTTCTACACAGCTTTTTTGTCCATTGCTGGTGTACATGACTTAATTGACGGAGGAGTTGAATAGTGTTTTTTTTTATTTTCTTTGTTCTTATGTCAAATTGATCAGTGATGTGTAAAAGGGTCTCAATAATTACAATGGCTATGGAAGTTAACTGCTCTCTTGTGACATGAATAAACTTGACAAAACAAACTGTTTGTGGTGTTTGAAAAGCTTGGCACTGTACAGCAATTTAGGGGATTGTGGTAATCAACATACACTTTAATAGGCCACAAACACGTTTTCCTTACGATAGCATTTATTGTACAGCGTATGAACTTCTTGTAAGGCATATGAATATTAGGTATATTTCCACAATCTAAAATCCATTCACCTGAGAAGCTATCAAAAATGCATTTTGTAAAACACCCAAAATCTTCCTTTTGAGATTTAATTGCTGGGGTTTTAAAGCATAAAGTGCACCATTGAACTTTATGGGAGATGCTAACCATATTATAGTCCGTTGAATTATAGGGAACTCATTGACACATTTAAAAATGTTAACACTCAAGTTTTATTGTTGGATATAAGAATACATTGGTTATTTGGGGTTTTAATTACTTAATTTGTACTTTTGTTTTTTTTTCATTTTAGTCTGCAAACCAAAATATACTTGGTTCCTCGGCCAACTATGATAACATGAATTCAAAAGAACACATCCTGTTGCAAATAATACTAATTGGATTAATATATTTTTTGGAGGGGGTCTCATTGTATCCCATTGGGTTGAGGTTTTTTTTGCCCTGACTTGGGATCTGAGCCGAGGATGTCATTGTGGCTTGCTCAGCCCTTTGAGACACTCGTGATTTTGGGCTATAGAAATAAACTTTAATTGATTAAATACATCCCCATTTAGACCAATTGATCTGCCGTATTTTTTCTGCTCTGCCCCCCTCTCCTGCGGTTAGTAGGTGACCACAAATGACTCGCAAGCTGTTCAAAGTCAGGACCCGGGGTGGACCACTCATCTGTGCATCAGTTGTTCAGTGGCCTAGTGGCTAGAGCAGGGGTCACCAACGCGGTGCCCGCGGGCACCAGGTAGCCCGTAAGGACCAGATGAGTCGCCCGCTGGCCTGTTCTAAAAATAGCTCAAATAGCAGCATTTACCAGTGAGCTGCCTCTATTTTTTAAATTGTATTTATTTACTAGCAAACAGGTCTCGCTTTGCTTGACATTTTTAATTCTAAGAGAGACAAAACTCAAATAGAATTGGAAAATCCAAGAAAATATTTTAAAGAAATGGTCTTCACTTGTTTTAATTAATTAATTTTTTACTTTGCTTCTTAAAACTTTCGGAAAGACAATTTTAGAGAAAAAATACAACCTTAAAAATTATTTTAGGATTTTTAAACACATATACCTTTTTACCTTTTAAATTCCTCCCTCTTCTTTCCTGACAATTTAAATCCATGTTCAAGTAAAAAAAATGTTTTTTTATTGTAAAGAATAATAAATACATTTTAATTTAATTCTTCTGTTTTTCGACAAAGAATATATTTGTGAAATATTTCTTCAAACTTATGATTAAAATTCAAAAAAATTATTTTGGCAAATCTAGAAAATCTTTACAATCAAATTTAAATCTTATTTCAAAGTCTTTTGAATTTCTTTTAAAATTTTTGTTCTGGAAAATCTAGAAGAAATTATGATTTGGTCCAATTTGTTATATATTCTAACAAAGTGCAGATTTTATTTTAACCTATTTAAAACATGTCATCAAAATTCTAAAATGAATCTCAATCAGGAAAAATTACTAGTGATGTTCCATAAATTCTCCTCCTTTAAACCGTTCAGGTAATTGTTGTTTTCATTATTTAATCTTTACAAAAAACCTTCCGTAAAAGGAAAAAAAATGTACGACGAAATGACAAAAAGAAATACCCTTTTTTTAATATATATATATATATATATATATATATTTATTAAAGGTAAATTGAGCAAATTGGCTATTTCTGGCAATTTTTTTAAGTGTTTATCAAACTAGTAGCCTTTCGCATTAATCAGTACTCAAGAAGTAGCTCTTGGTTTCAAATAGGTTGGTGACCCCTGGGCTAGAGAGTCCACCCAGAGATCGGTAGGTCATGAGTTTAAACCCTGGCTGAGTCATACCAAAGACTATAAAAACGGGACCATTACCTCCCTGCTTGGCACTCAGCATCAAGGGTTGGAATTGGGGGTTGAATCCACCAACATGATTTCTGGCCACGGCCACTGCTGCTGCTCACTGCTCCCCTGCAGAGGTTAATCTCACCACACCTAGTGTGTGTGACAATCATTGGTACTTTAACTTTAACTAGATCCACTTGACGTCAATTGCACCGATTGCCCAGGGGTGGGAGTCCTACATCTGCGGTCCCCTCCAAGGTTTCTCATTGTTTCCCATTGAGTTGAGGTTATTCTTAACCTGATGCATGTCGTTTGTGCAGCTCTTTGAGACACTCGTGATTATTTTGTATGTACTTTGTGTTCTTTGATGATTCCCTCTTACACAGTTTTTGTGTGCTACAGCTAAGAGTTTTTTTTTTCGTCCTTGGCCTCAGTCTGGACCCCCTCTACATGTATTTATATTATCATTTGGTGCAGCCGGGCCGGAGCAGGACAGGATAGAAAGAGAGAAAAAAGAAAGACAGAGGGGGAAATTGTGGGGATAAGAGGGGGATTAGACAGAGAGACAAAAACAACAACAGCAATAGAACAACACCAGCACATACGATATGTACAAATATGATCGTAAAAGTGATAGCAAATAAGCAGTTAGTGAAATAAATAATAATATAGAAATGACATTGAGCATTTCTACACTAAAACTGGAACAATACAAATACCAATAGAAAAAGCGCTATTGATTATGAACAATACCAATAGTTTACCTCTATTATCAACAATACAGTTGTCCAAATGCAACAATATGTACAGCATAGATAATAACTAGAAAGATAAATACAATTAAATTCTTCACACTTCTAAAGACATGCACCTGGAGATAGGTTGATTGGCAACACTAAATTGGCCCCAGTGTGTGAATGTGAGTGTGACTGTTGTCTATCTGTGTTGGCCTTGTGATGAGGTGGTGACTTGTCCTGGGTGTAACTCGCCTTCCGCCCGATTGTAGCTGAGATAGGCACCAGCGCCCCCCGCGATCCCAAAGGGAATAAGCAGTAGGAAATGGATGGATGGATGGATGATGATTCATTGGGGCAGCATGGTGGAAGAGGGGTTAGTGCATGTGTCTCACAATACGAAGGTCCTAAGTTGTCCTGGGTTCAATCCCGGGCTCGGGATCTTTCTGTGTGGAGTTTGCATGTTCTCCCCGTGACTGCGTGGGTTCCCTCCGGGTACTACGGCTTCCTCCCACCTCATAAAACATGCACCTGGGGATAGGTTGATTGGCAACACTAAATTGGCCCTAGTGCAGTGGTTCTTAACCTGGGTCTAATCGAACCCAGGGGGTTCGGTGAGTCGGCCTCAGGGGTTCGGCGGAGGTCAAAACACACCCGACTCATCGTGTAAATACAAACTTCTCTCTATCGGCGTATTACGGATACGGCAACAGCTGACTGATTTGCAGGTGTGTAATTTGTTGCGAGTTTATGCACTGTTGGTTTTGTTGTTTGAACAAGGTGATGTTCATGCATGGTTCATTTTGTGCACCAGTATGGGGGACATATTCACCATTAATCAGTTGCTTATTAACATCCAAATTAGTAAAATATTGACTCTTAACTAGGCATTATTAAGTACTTATTAATGCCTTATTTGGCATGGCCTTATTATAACCCTAACCCTCTAACCCTGACCCTAACCCTAAACAAATAACTCTAAATTAAGTCTTTATTACTTAAAATATGTTCCCCTAGTGTTCAAATAACTCTAAATTAAGTCTTTGTTACTTAGAATATGTTACCCATACTAAAGTGTTCCCAAAAAGATATAACTTTGTCTTGAATTTAAAAAACATTTTATTGACTGGGTGGTGCAGGGAAAACAGCCTGGTCCTAAACATCACCAAGACAAAGGAGCTGATCATGGATTTCCGGAAGAAAAAAACAATAAACATCCAACCACTGTACATAAATGGGGACTATGTGGAAAGGGTCTGGGCATCCAGATCAAGGAAGACCTGTCGTGGAGTATGAACACCTCAAAATGGCACAGCAAAGACTTTACTTCCTGAGACTCCTCAAAAAGAACAATCTGTCTCAAAAACTGCTTATGTCCTTCTATCGCTGCCCAATAGAGAATGTGTTGCCATACCGCATGTGTGTATGGTATGCCAGCTGCACGGTGGCAGAGAGAAATGCACTTCAGCGGGTCATAAAAACTGCCATGAAGATCACTGGCTGCTCTCTCGCCTCCCTAGATGAACTGTACAGTGCTTAGTATTACATTACCGCCGGGTCAAACTCGTGACACTTCCCCGTCATCATTTTCAAAATGGAGGAGGCCCATTTCAATACCGGTAATTTGAAATAGCATAAAAGGAAGAAGATTAAGAGCTATTCAGTAGGATTTAAAGGCCTACTGAAACCCACTACTACCCACCACGCAGTCTGATAGTTTATATATCAATGATGAAATATTAACATTGCAACACATGCCAATACGGCCTTTTTAGTTTACTAAATTGCAATTTTAAATTTCCCGGGAGTTTCGTCTTGAAAACGTCGTGTAATGATGACGTGTACGCAAGACGTCACGGGTTTTTAGGAAATATTAGCGCTGCGCACACACACAGCTAAAAGTTATCTGCTTTAACAGCATAATTACACAGTATTTTGGAGATCTGTGTTGCTGAATCTTTTGCAATTTGTTCAATTAATAATGAAGAAGTCAAAGTAGAAAAAGGGAGTTGGGAAGCTTTAGCCTTTAGCCACACACACACACGGTGATTCCTTGATCAAAATTCCCGAAGGTGAAACTTTACTATGGATCAGAGCGGTCAAGCGAACATGGATCCCGACCGAATGTCAACCAGCAGTTTTCGGTGAGAAGATTGTGGTAAAAAGTCGCTTCTTACCGGAGATCAGCTGAGCTTGTGCCGCCCATAAAGCTGCAGTCGACTCCCCTGAGACATTGGCGTCAAGACACCCGTGGACGTACACCTCCGACTATCAGGTACTATTTAACTCACTAAAACACTAGCAACACAATAGAAAGATAAGGGATTTCCCAGAATTATCCTAGTAAATGTGTCTAAAAACATTTGAATCCGTCCTAATGCAATCACGTTTTTTTTTTTAACTGTTTTTTTTTTGTAGTCCTTGCTATCAATATCCTCAAACACGAATCTTTCATCCTCGCTCAAATTAATGGGGAAATTGTCGTTTTCTCGGTCCGAATAGCACTTTTTGTTGGAGGCTCCCATTAAAATCAATGTGAATATGTGAGGAGCCCTCACACTTGTGACGTCATCGTCTGCGACTCCTGGTAAAGGAAGGGCTTTTTTGTCAGCACCAAAAGTTGCGGACTTTATCGTGGATGTTCTCTACTAAATCCTTTCAGCAAAAATATGGCAATATCGTGAAATGATCAAGTATGACACATAGAATGGACCTGCTATCCCCGTTTAAATTAGAAAATCTCATTTCAGTAGGCCTTTAAAAGCCATATTACATACAGATAATGTGTCATGAGATATACATTTAATTATGAGGACTTAAAGGAAACTAAATGAGCTCAAATATAGCTACAAATGAGGCATAATGATGCAATATGTACATACAGCTAGCCTAAATAGCATGTTAGCATCCATTAGCTTGCAGTCATGCAGTGACCAAATATGTGTGATTAGCACTCCACACAAGTCAATAACATCAACAAAACTTACCTTTGTGCATTCATGCACAATGTGAAAAGTTTAGTGGACAAAATGAGACAGAAATAGAAGTGGCATAATCACGTCTGAGAAAGTCGGAGAAAGTTATGCATGTAAAGAGACTGTGGTGAGTTCAAGGACCGCCAAAATTAGTAGGACAAAACTGCGCTCACCAAATACTCGAATCAGTGAAGCATGTTTGATATAAAGAGTGTGCTTTATAACAATTAGGGAGTTTTGTGTCATGTTTGTCCTCCTACAGAAACCAAATTAAAACAACAAAATATGTTTTTTCCCCCTCATCATTTCCATTTTTCATATATTTTAGAAAAAGCTCCAGAGAGCCACTAAGGCGGCACTAAAGAGCCGCGGGTTGCCGACCCCTGGCAAAAAGGGAAGAAGATTAAGAGCTATTCAGTTGGATTTAAGGTCCAAGCTTACATCACACTCAAATTTTTACTGCATACCTTTGGTAAGTGCCAGAGTGAGAAGAGGTTTTAATATAATTAGCGCATGCTTACTTTTACCGCATGCCTTTGGTAAGCGCAGGAGTGAGACGAGGTTTTAAATTAATTAGTGTCCCGGCTTAAATTCAAGGAAATACGGTAATCAATGTTTACATAACATTTTTTTGGGCGTTGAAATGATTGCAAATGATTGCATAATATGGCCAGAGGAGAGAAGGGGCGTGGCTACGTCTGACACTGACAGCGTCGCTCCCGCCTCCCGTGCGTCTGACGTCACCGACGTCGGAACGGGACTGTTTGTTCTGGATTTGGGGCGAGGAAGGTCCGCGAGCGCTGACAGCCGACTCAGTTAGGTATAAATAAGTATTTACGTGCCGGCATGGGTGACACTGGCGTGTCGGGCGACTCCGTAAAGGCCGCGGGTGCTTTAATAAACGCTTTATAAGGCTTCATCGTCGGGGTTATTTCGCGCGCTGTCAGAGTGCGCCTCGGCGTGAGCTGTCTGCGCGGGCCTTGCACCGGTGCGGCCACACTAGTGTGAATGTCTCTTATTAAAGCTAACATGGCGTTATGGCGCACATTGTTCATCGTCTCTCTGCCGCTTTAAGATTACGCTCAGCTTGTCTCGGAGCCATTTGTCAGCGTGCATGTTAAGCCGCCGCTCGCGCTAAAAGCAGCTAGCTTCCTCGGCTGTTTGTTTGTAGCGTCTCTTCTCCCCTACCGTAGGCCGTATTCGTGACATAACTTACGTACTCCATACTGCGTAGCCGGGCATGGACGGCGCGGGGGGGAGCCGTGCGGAACCCGGCGTACTCGCTTTCCTGAATACCAAACCTGGTCTTGGTTGGTATTCTGAAAGGCGCTTTACGTCCGGAGTTGACACTTGCTGAGGAAACATGGCGACGTGCTGTCATGGAAGGTTAGCAAAGACATAATTGTATCACATTGCATGTATTTTTTTTTTTTTTGCTGCTTGTTGGCTTACACGGCTCAGTTACGGTATACTAACCATTTCTAACTCCCCACCTTGGTTGTTTTGTTGTAGACGAAGGTGAAGTATAGCCCAAGAGCTGCTATTAGCCACGACGGGTACGTTAGCTTTCGGTTAAGTCTCTTTGATATGTTTTTTGGAATAACGTCGCAAAGGGTGTCTGCGAGTAAAGTATCAACACTTGTCACTATGACTTTAGGACAGACGGTTATTGTATGAGGTAATTTATTCAATGAACGTGTATCTATGTAATGATATTGTAGTAAAGCACCGGTGTCCAAAGTCCCACCCGGGGGTCATTTACAGCCCACAGCTATCTGGTTTCCGGAGTCCAGACCAATAAAATGGGCTTTCAGCAACAAACTGACTCTTTATCAGTTCCACTTTCTAGTTTCTTGGAGCAACATCATTGTACTGGATGTATACTCACAAAAAATCGCTTATTGAATCTAGGGCTGGGCGATATGGCCTTTTTTAAATATCTCGATATTTTAAGGCCATATCGCGATATATGATATATATCTCGATATTTTGCCTTATCTTTGAATGAACACTTGATACATATAATCACAGCAGTATGAGGATTCTATGTGTCTACATAAGGGGTGCCCAAACTTCTGCAGGCGAGCTACTTTTCAATTGAACAAGTCGAAGGGATCTACCTCATTAATATATATCATTTATATGTTTTTATATATGAAATATATAATATATATATGACTTGCATCGATTGGAATCAGACAGAAGTGCGGGTAACGTCGGCATTTTCAAATGGAGAACAAAAGTCTTCCTTTCTGTCCAATACCACATGAAAGATAGATAGATAGATTGATAGTACTTTATTGATTCCTTCAGGAGAGTTCCTTCAGGAAAATTAAAATTCCAGCAGCAGTGTACAGAGTTGAGATCAATTTAAATAAAAGTAAAAAGTAAATAATGGGGGTTTAAATGGAAACACAATAGAGAAATATTACAATAAGAATACAAAATAAAAAGCAACAATGGGAATAAAAATATAACAGTAAAATACGAATATAACAAGACAAAGTAGGCAGTAGTGACCATGTTATGAAAACGTATTGCACTGTTATTGTTTTGCATCCCCTGTCATCCTAGTACCGCCCACCCCAGAGAGGAGTTGTACATTCTAATGGCGTGTGGGACAAAGGAGTTTTTGAGTCTATTAGTCCTGAACTTGGGATGAAGCAGTCTAGCACTGAACAGGCTCCTCTGGCTACTGATAACGCTATGCAGAGGGTGACTGGCATCATCCAGGATGCTCACTAGTTTGTCAACAGTCCTCTTCTCTGCCACCGTCACCAGTGAGTCCACTTTCATTCCCATTGTAGAACCTGCCCGCCTGATCAGTTTCTCAAGTCTGGAGCTGTCCTTCTTAGATGTACTGCCCCACCAGCACACTACCATGTAGAACAGAACACTGGCAACCACAGACTGGTAGTACATCCACAAGAGTATACAGGAGTGGTTGATTTTTGGCATCTTATTTGTCCAGCTTCCATACTCGTTTTTATACACTTTACAAGAAATCCATTATCTCCGTAGCTAGCTAGCTTGTGCACGCCAGCTTTCTGAGACTCTTATTTTGTTAGCGCAGGAAAAAGGAAGCAGCATTTTTATTGTGAAGATTAGAACTGCGCAGTCGGTCTTAGAGTTTTGACAGCAGGTACGGCGTGAATGTGTTGAAATAAAAAGTGTTTCTCGCCTTCCTGTCCATCACTTTTTCTTAATAATGAGCTCGCAGCAGTGTCATCTCACAAGACCATCAGGTGTCGTGAATGTCAATCAAGTGACGAAAGTGACGTCTTCGTGAAGATTGATGATCGCTTATTTTTAGGTGTATTTTTTTAAATGCCCGGCTGGCGATCGACTAACACATCCTCCGCGATCGACAGGTAGCTCGCGATCGACGTAATGGGCACCCATGGTCTACATTAACACATTCTTGTTCATAATGCATTAATATATGCTTATTTTAAACTTTCATGCAGAGAAGGAAATCACAACTAAGTCAATTGACCAAAACTGTATATGTTAGATATTAGCAGGTGACTCTTCAAATGATGCTACATATTAGCAGTAATGCTACTAATGCTACTTAACGCTTGTGCCCCGCACTTGAAAAATTAAAGTTGTCTATTCGACATCTTCCCGGTTGAAGCCGAACTACCGCCAGACGATGGACCCCCTGCTGTTTTTCTTGGGAATTAATTTTTCCTTCATTCGCACCTTCTTTATCTCGTATTACCACTCGCACGGCTTCGCTAGCATCACAGCTAACGTTACCCATGCTGCTACCTCTATGCTGGGCGAGGGCGTATACTTATGTGACGTATGACGTAACAGTATGTGACGTATGTAAGAAGGTGCGCTTACACTCTGTGAGAAGGAGACACAAGAAGGAGTGGGAAGAGCCTTTAGTGTAATGCCTGCAGCTAAAAGCAACTGCGTGTGAATGTATACTCTATATATCGCCCAGTGCTAATTGAATCTAAACTAAACATACTGTAGACTTTGGAAAATGTTCTGGTAAAACTTTAGAGTGGGGAACATATTCACCATTAATTAGTTGCTTATTAACATGCAAATCAGTAACACATTGGCTCTTAATTAGTCATTAAGTACTTATTAATGCCTTATTCTGCATGGCCTTATTATACAACCAGTAAGCCATTAACTAAGAGTCTTTCCTCAATAACCTCTGAATTATTGCTTATTAGTAACCCTAACCTTTATAGCAGGCCTGGGCAATTATATTGACTCGGGGGTCCACATTTAGAGAAAAAAATGTGTCCAGGGGCCGGAATATATATTTTTAGGAACACTAATACAAAGCATCACAATAATTTCTGAGTGAATGCAAAAAATGTTATGACAGACCAACCTTAAAAATTGTAATGGAGTTTTACATTATATTAATGGAATTTTACACTGAAAATTGACAAAATATGAATGTCACACCTCCTCTCGATCGACATATTTTACAATCAAGTGAAACGCAACAAACAGTGAAATATGAACGGGAATGGTACAAAATAAACCTACCTACAATCTGATATATCACTAAGCTTTAGAACTTTGTTGTGAAAATCTCCTTCCACATCTGTGGAAATGCTTCCCGCCCACACTGCTTGGTGCCTCGTATGAGCTGCTGTGACATAGATTACCATAGTAACTAATTCGATGACTATAGTAACTAATTATTTTACCATAGTAACTAGTATATCATCCCAAAGCGCAGATTCCAACCATTGAAATACTTTGTATAGTTCAAGACTTACGGTCATTAGAAAACATCACTGTACATCATAATGGCAGCTACACTTTCCATCTTAAACATGTCAAAAAATTATTTGAGAATGTCCGGCGGGCCAGATTGAAAAGCTCAAAGGGCCGCATGTGGCCCCCGGGCTTTAATTTGCCCAGGTCTGCTTAATAGGATAGATCTGATAGGTCAGTTAAAGCTCTTTTTATTACCTATTCTGTGTTATGTGTTTTATCTTGCACGATTGCACCAAGAAAAGTTTCCTAGTATGTGAACCCGTTCTCAAACAATGGCAATAAAAACGACTCTGATTCTGATTCTGATATAGGTTCTCCTAGTGTCCAATCCATCCATCCATTTTCTACCGCTTATCCCTTTTGGGTTGCGGGGGGTGCTGGAGCCTATATCAAAGCATTTGGGCGGAAGGCGGGGTACACCACAAGTTGCCATCTCATCACAGGGCCAACACAGATAGACAGACAACATTCACACTCACAATCACACACGAGGGCCAATTTAGTGTTGCCAATCAACCTATCCCCAGGTGCATGTCTTTGGAGTGTCCCAATTAACTCTAAATTAAGTCTTTGTTACTTAGAATATGTTCCTCATACTGAAGTGTTACCAATGTTCCAAATGCGGACGGCTTGGCATGTTTGGGAGAGTGGCCGTGGCAGCAACCTGAGGGTTCCTGGTTTGATCCCCAGCTTCTAGCAACTTAGTCACGTTCGTTGTGTCCTTGAGCAAGACACTTCACCCTTGCTCCTAATGGGTCGTGGTTAGGGCCTTGCATGGCAGCTCCCGCCATCAGTGCAGGAATGTTTGGATGAACACACTGTAATTGAACACAAACATAATGCTAAAATGTTCTAACCATATGGTAAATGGGT
Organism: Nerophis ophidion; assembly: GCF_033978795.1. Classification (NCBI taxonomy): domain Eukaryota; kingdom Metazoa; phylum Chordata; class Actinopteri; order Syngnathiformes; family Syngnathidae; genus Nerophis; species Nerophis ophidion. The sequence continues at coordinate 70,543,857 of NC_084611.1, forward strand.
TATACTTGTACAGCGCTTTTCTACCTTCGAGGCACTCAAAGCGCTTTGACACTATTTCCACATTCACCCATTCACACACACGTCCACTCGCTGATGGCGGGAGCTGCCATGCAAGGCACTCACCTCGACCTTTTAGGAGCAAGTGTGAAGTGTCTTGCTCAAGGACATAACGGGCATGACTAGGTTGGTAGAAGCTGGGGATCGAACCAGGAACCTTCAAGTCACTGGCACGGTCACTCTCCCATCCGCACCACGCCGTCCCCAACAACGACAAAAAGTAATGTTTAAGTGCAAAGAATAGTACAAAAACGGCCGATGTTACAAGCAAATATTAAAAAATACTTACATTTTACTTTATTTAAACTGACGACGTAAACATTGTATGTAATAAGTGTAATCCAATACTGTTCAGCATAGCTTCTTTCAACTTTTTTTTTCTGAGAAGTAGCGTATGCTTTGATATCCATCCATTCATTTTCTTCCGATTGTCCCTTTCAGGGTCGCGGGGGCTGCTCGTGGCTTTGATATCAGTTTGGAAAATGCAGTTTCTCAGAAAACTTTCCTCACAATTTAACTTTTTTAATGTAAATGCCTCACAAATTATTGTTAAGCCTCGCTGGCTCCAAATTTATTTTCCATTGCCCAGGTGCGCTGTGACCGAGTCTGTTTTAGCTTGGAATGCTCAAGACTAACGTGGCGTGCTTTATTACTGCCTCCGCCAAAGAGGATATGTTTTTGCCAGGGTTTGTTTGTCTGTCTGTTTGTATTACGGTGCCCGCGTCGTGGTCTAGTCTAAAATGTACGCGTGACATAAAAAAACTAACTCTTTGGACTTACTTATTTACAAAAGGAATATTAGTACAGGTTACAGTGTTGCTAATACAGCTAGTTGTGGCAATATACGCGGGTGCCGGACTGGCAATCCTGCGCAGAGGATTCTGGGAGACGTTTATTTCAGACCAGCCAATGCAAAAGCACCAAGAAAAACTACACTCACCAAGTTTTTGTTTGACACCGTCACGGCATTTTAGTGAAGATATAGAGAGGCAATAACGCTGTATCTACAATACCGTTACATAAATAAATGTTGCGTTAGATTGCTGTACTTGTTCTTGGAAGTATACTAAAAATAATTATACAAAACAGTTTAAGTTATGAGTATTAACGAAGGGACAAAGAGAAAAGTAGTCAAGTTTTATTGACTTAACTGTTATACTTCTACCTTGAGTTGGAGTGAATACGTGTTCTCCGCTGATATGTAGGCTGTTCCTGAAAGTATATGTACCTGTTAAACTACTTTGGGTTGACATAGTGTCTTGATTGTTAGATACATATACTGGTACTAGAACTAGGTTACGTTCACACTGCAGGGTAATTCATGTTTTTTTTTTTTCAAATCAGATATTTTTAGTGGCTGTTCACATTACCGATCACTTTTTTTTGTAATGTGAAGTGACTGTTCACATTACAAAAAAAAGTGATTTTGAGCGTGGGAGCATTCACATTAAGGATGCATTGCATATTTATCTGATTTATATCCAGATACAAAAGAGGCCTGAGTCGGATATTAAACATTCAGAATTTCACTTTTCACACGGATACAGGTCGCATATGGGCAAAAAAATTTGAATTGACCTGCAGTGTGAACAAGGCCCTACTCAAGAGTTCAGGCCATCTTAAACCAAGCTGATAAAGGGAACTAAACTTCAATAGAAACAACACATTTCTTTGTAACATTTAGTATTATTTGTTATAGTTTAACTTGTCCTCATTTCCTTTCACCCTTTTTGTCTGTTAGGGTGACTTCCCACTCACTGTTGTGGTTTTCACCTCCCCAGTGAGCGTGTTGCTGCCGCCTCAAATTCGACATGACCGCACAAGAGATTTAAGTAACAGCAGAAACGGCAACAAACATGTAAGTTTCCAGGAACTTTTTCTTCATTTTAAAAATTCCTTTGTGCAGCCAAAAATCATCCATATTGAAAAAGCCCTATTTCCTGGTTTGTTGTTAAGTAACTGAAGTGCACAACGTTTCATGCTTGGTTTGTGTAAAGGTGGAAGGTAGACATGCCATAGTCTTACGTACAACTGCCCCACATAAGCAGCTTCCATTGTCCTTTTATTGTAAGTTTCTGTCTAATAATGCTGTGCAGGAGAATTACCTTTCTTCAGGCAATGGTAGTTGTCAACCCAAAAGGTATGTTTGAGGCCTTACTATAAGGCATAGGCATTACATTTGCCATGCTGATGTCTATTTTGTTTGTTGTATTTTCTAGAGCTGTCCCGATATTAATCGTGCGATTGGATCAGGGAAGATATTTGCAATTTTTAATTGGTCAGCGATAGGTCTGAGCGATATATCAAATATACTCGATATATCACGCGTTTGTCTCTGTGCGATGTAGAAAATTACTATTTCTTGAGTATTCAAGTATACGTTCTCATGCAGTTGCTTTTAGCTGCAAGCATTACACTACAGCAGGGGTTTCAAACATGCGGCCCGCGGGCCAATTGCGGCCCGCGAGACGTTATTATGCGGCCCGCGCTTTGATATTATAATTTAATGTTGGTGCGGCCCGCAAGTTTAATATGAATGGCGCTTGACAGCGTCATACTTGCCAACGTCCCCAATTTTCCCGGGAGACCCCTGAATTTCAGGGCACCAATTCTCTCTAAGCCCCTGTCAATGTTTACCAGATCAACGATATTCAGGGAGTGCCCTAATGGCACTGCCTTTAGCGCCCCCTACATCCTGAATTGACAGCATGCAAGCAAAGTTGTATGTTGCATCTGGCCATGTGAGACGCACGTGTGTTATCGCAAGATATATTTGATCAACAGCTACACACGTCACACTAAGGGTGGCCGTAAAAAAAAACTTTTAACACTGTTACAAATATCTGCCAGACTGTGAACCCACACCAAACAAGAATGACAAACACATATCGGGAGAACATCCACATCGTAACACAACATAAACACACCAGAACAATTATCCAGAATCCCTTGAAGACCTAACTCCTCCGGGCTACAATATACACACCCCTGCTGCCACCAACCCCCCACACCTTGAGGTGTTGTATATTGTAGCCCTGCAAGGTGTTGTGGGTATTTGTTCTCTTATGTTTAAGTTGTGTCAGGGTGCGGAAATTCTCCCAAAAAGGGTTTGTCATTCTTGTTTGGTGTGGGTTCAAAGTGTGGAGCATATTTGTAACAGTGTTAAAAGTTTTTTTACGGCCACCCTTGGTGTGACGTGTATTGCTGTTGAACAAGTACGCACTGAAATTCAGGAGTCTCCCGGAAGAATCGTGGAGGTTGGCAAGTATGTTGCTAGGGCGGGAAAGCCATTCATAGAAGGTTATTCATTAAAAAGTGCATGTTAGATTTTTTTAAGAAATCTTTTCTTGCGGCCCAGCCTCACCCAGTTTCTGCATCCAGTGACCCCCAGGTAAATTGAGTTTGAGACCCCTGCACTACAGGCTTTTCTTACTCTTTCTTGTTTCTCCCCACAGAGAAATAAAACAAGCACACTTTGTTACACACGTCACATACTGTCGCGCGAGCAACGTCATACGCCCTCCCCGAGCAGAGAGATAGCAGCATAGGTAAAGTTAGCTGTGGCAGGTGGTGCTTGCGGAGCAGTGCTAGTGGTAATACGAGAGAAAGAAAGATGCAAATCTGTTAACAAATGAAAGAAGAAGAATTAATTCCCCAAGAAAAATTGCATGGGGTCCATCAAGTGGTGATGGTTTGGCTTCAAGCGGAAAATGTTGAACAGACAATCGTAATATGTAAAGTATGCGGCAAAAGCGTTGCTACAAAAAGTAGCAGCACTACTATTTTGTAGCATCATTTGAAAAGTCCCCTGCTAAACAATAAGGAGTGCTTGAAACTCCGCATGTCAACATCTGCGGCCGGTGCCACACCCAACAAAATGCCGAAGCAATCAGCACTGACCCAATTGAGCCTGGCGTCTTCCATTTCCAGATTAACACCGTATGACGAAAATAGTCAACAACAGGAGATAACGATCGCAGTAACCTACCACATAGCAAAGGACATACACAGTTTGATTTGTTATTATGCAGCTAATTTTTATTTTACAGTTTTTGAAATATCTTGTGTGACATCATGCACAAAAGTGCACTTTATTTGTTTTAAAATAGTGTAGTGGCATTCTGTACAAAAAGTGCACTTTGATTTAGTGTTGTTTTGATATGTCATCTTAGTGACATCGTGCACAAAAAGTGCACTAATAGCTTGTTTTAAAATTTCTCTGACAGTCTTGCACTTTCTGTTTTGAAATTACATGAATATTTGTGCCAATGCTTAATAACTGTTTAATAAATACAGTTTTGGTAAATTTACTTACCGTTAGTTGTGATTTCCCCCTTTGCATGAAAGTTTAAAATTAGCATATATTAATGCAATATGAAGAAAAATGTTTTAATGTAGACACATAGAATCATCATACTGGTGTGATTATATGCCATCCATCCATCCATCCATCTACTTCCGCTGATCCGAGGTCGGGTCGCGGGGGCAGCAGCCTAAGCAGGGAAGCCCAGACTTCCCTCTCCCCAGCCACTTCGTCCAGCTCTTCCCGGGGGATCCCGAGGCGTCCCCAGGCCAGCCGGGAGACATAGCCTTCCCAACGTGTCCTGGGTCTTTCCCATGGCCTCCTACCGGTCGGACGTGCCACCCGAACGCCTCCCCAGGGAGGCGTTCGGGTGGCTTCCTGATCAGATGCCAGAACCACCTCATCTGGATCCTAGAAGTTGCTGAGCCGGAAGGCAAAGCTCTCAATTTACCGGTGATTATATGAGTCGTGTTAATTCAAGGCTAAGGCAAAATATCGAGATATATATGGTGTATCGTGACATGGCCTAAAAATATTGAGATATTAATAAAAGGCCATATCGCCCAGCTCTTGTCAGCGATCTTCACTGCAGCTGTATTCCACTGTATACATGGCTATAAAATGTACTGAAACATTCCTTCAAAAGAGATGAACACTCAGTGAGACATTTCCAAATTTATTGGTACACATATAAGAGTTGCATGAATTTCAGAAGTGTGCTTGTCTCGTCAGAAGACTTGTTTAAGATAGTTTAATGCTTCCAAGATACTAATCCTGGCCACCATGGCGGAAAATAAACTATGTTTCTTCCACAAACATTATCACTGGAGGAGTAGAGGAAAAGGAATGGTTGAGCAAGCTGTCAAGGTACATAAACTGCAGGACGACACAAAGGCTAACTGCTAAATCTTCTATGTAAAGTAGTGGTGATGGATTTAGATGTCAAGACTATCGATACCCAGTGTGATTACATATTGTAAACAATGTTAAAGGGATTTAATTGATTTGTTTTTAATTATTATTTTAAAAAAGAAAAAGTAAAAAAAGAATAAGTCTCTGGATACAGAAAGACTTTAAGGGGAAAACCCAACTGAATTAAAGGGGACCCAATTAGGGATGTTCCAATCTGTGTTTTATGTTGTTGATTCAGACAACGATCATCCGAGATTGGCTGATGCCAATACCGATATCATGTATTAACAGTAAAAAAAAACATGTCTTTATTTATGGTGTTAGCTGGACTATTGTGGCAAAAATATTATTCACCAGTGTTTTAATTGATATTGAAATCACGATTAATAACACATCCATCCATCCATTTCTACCGCTTGTTCCCTTTGGGGTAGCGGGGGGCGCTGGTGCCTATCTCAGCTACAGTCGGGCGGAAGGCGGGGTACACCCTGGACAAGTCGCCACCTCATCGCAGGGCCAACACAGATAACCAGACAACATTCACACTCACATTCACATACTAGGGCCAATTTAGTGGTACCAATCAACCTATCCCCAGGTGCATGTCTTTAGAGGTGGGAGGAAGCCGGAGTACCCGGAGGGAACCCACGCATTCATGGGGAGGACATGCAAACTCCACACAGAAAGATCCCGAGCCCGGGATTGAACCCACAACTATTCAGGACCTGTGTATTGTGTGGCAGAGGCACTAACCCCTGTGCCACCGTGAAGCCCGATTAATAACACAATTATTCATTAATTTGAAAACATGAGTTTTTATTGTACCACCACAACTCAACTTAAAATATGATTTAAAAGAATAACAAATATAAATTAGTAACAAACAAACAAGTAAAATAATAATAATAATATTGCAGCCATTTATCATATTTCGCTTATCTGAGGTCGGTTTGCGGGGGCAGCAGACTTCTCTCCCCATCCACTTTGTCTAGCTCATCCTGGTGGAACCCGTAGCGTTCCCAGGCCAGCTGGGAGACAGTCTCTCATACGAAATATAATAATAATAATAGTAACAACAACAAATTAAAATAACAGCAATATGAAAAAAAACAATACAATTCAGTTTTGCTGTTTACATTTTTTAAATTCCGTGTTTTACCTTTTACACTGTTTTTTTTTAATTTTTTTAACCACAATTGAGTGGGCACTTTTTGTGTCATAAATACAAATTTATAAAATGTTTTTCAATTATTTGCAAAACGATTTACGTTCAGTAATGCTATACATCTTAGGACAGTTTTGAGCAGTATATTAAGTCAAAACATAATTTGTTAATGTATCATTAAGTGTTGCAAGTAAATTACACTTATGTAAAGTACTTTTTTGAAACAATTTCTTTTGTTTGCACACACAAGATCGATTGATGCGGTCAGAGCTGTTATTGTAAAGAGCCAAAATGTGCTTCTGTTGTGAGCTTGACGAGTTCGGAGATGACTTTGACATGGCTGTTGAAAAAGAGAGAAGGAGACAGAGAGCCTCTTAAGTTGCGACTGCTGTCTTGTTTGTACGTTGATCTTACATCAATGATGTCGTTCACAACAACACAAGCATATGAGATGTGTTGTATGTAAGGATTGGTCTTGCCGGCTTTAGATTTGTAGTTAGTGGCTGTTTTCAAGTGACAACAATTGTTTGAGTAAAACAAAATCAGTTAAAGGCTTGCACGATTTTGAGAAAAAAACAAATCGCGATTTTTCTCTCCAAGGTTGCGATTCGATTTGCGATTCTTGTATTTTATACATAGAAATGCAAAAAACTGCGAACATAATGAGTGAAGGGAAGACATGTTTCTTTTAGACTGTCAATCAGAATGATCACAGTTAATTTTTTCATATTATTCAATCTAGATTATTATCACGATTTTCCCTTGCAGGATTATTCCGATCACCGTTGCAGACCCACTATTTTTTACTGCAGTATCTTGTGACAGACATTTCCCCCATGTTTGATCAAGGTAATATATGCTGGCAGCTGTCATTTTGTTTATTTTAATGATTGTGTTTACCAGAGGTGCAACAGTACAGGTAATCCACGCTATTGTCCGTACCTTGGTATTATTGTAGCTACCCAGAAGAGTAGGTGCTGCAAGGGGTTCTGGGTATTTGTTCTGTTGTGTTTATGTTGTGTTAGGGTGCGGATGTTCTCCCGAAATGTGTTTGTCATTCTTGTTTGGTGTGGGTTCACAGTGTGGCGCATATTTGTAATAGTGTTAAAGTTGTTTATACAGCCACCCTCAGTGTGACCTGTATGGCCGTTAACCAAGTACACCTTGGATTCACTTTTGTGTGTGAAAAGCCGTAGATATTATGTGATTGGGCCGGCACGCAAAGGTAGTGCCTGTACTCCCTACGTCCGTGTACCGCGGTGTTTAAAAAACTCATGAATCTTAATTTTGAAACCAATACCAATAATTTCAGATATTACATTTTAAAGCATTTATCGGCCGATATCGGCTGTCCGATATAATCAGACATCTCCAGAAATAACTGACAAAATTATAGTGTTATAATGTAATGTAATGTAATCATAATATACAATAATGCAAGCAACTATTTAAAAGGATATAAACTTTTATTTTTCATTACTATAAATTTGTTTATCATTGTACTGTAATAGGAAGGTAAATAACTTTGTTATCCTAAATACCAAAAAGAGCACCGTACCAAATTAACTGTGTGTTATATACTCGGCCAATAAAGATACTTCTGATAAATAAACAATTAAATAAAATAGACTCTCCTTTCTGTAAGCAAACATTTAACTTTAATAAATATCTTAAAGTTCATTCATTTAAAAAATATATATTTGTTTTATTTTGCACTTTTCTTGTCCTTACTTTTAAATGGACAAAAGTTTAATATTTATGAATTTTTTTTAACAGTCTAATGAGCAGTAGTTACAGTATAACAAATGATTTAGTCAATTCATCTTTTGCTATTAGTAAACACATGTTTAAAAATATCCCCAGCTGAATTTAAAAGTTGATGGCACTGAATGTACGCTTTGTAATCCGATTTATCTTTTAGCTCGACAATGACTAGTCGATAATCAAAATAATCTTTAGTTGCAGCACGAATTTGGCAGATTCTTGCATTGTTATTTTACATTACAATGGAGATTTTATTACTATTGTTATATTGTGACAAAGCATGTTTACACATTCTAGATGTGTCCCCATTTTTGACAGCGACAAGTGAACGAATGCGTTCTCAACGCAATGTAGCTTTCTAGCTAGCGGCTAATGTCTCCCCACAGTGCAAACCACAGGAATGAGTCTCTGCATACAAAAGGGTTTGAGGGCAAAAACCAACGGATTGAAATCAGAGCCAATAGTAGGTCATAAGTTAAATATTTAATTGATATTATCTTCATAGATCCTAGGATTCCCCCAAGATTGCTGCTATACGTGGCAGTGGAGGCGTCGCTATGGCGTGTTCAATATGACATCATATATATGACATTATATTTTTAGTTTGCAATGATTGAATATATTTTCTTTAAAAAGCTAAACAAATGTTTTATGTATACATAAAAACAAATATTAGTGTTGTTAGTTACTAATATTACACTTAATATTAATATTAACATTTTTTTCTATTTATTCTATGTATAATTCTGTAGATTTAACACAAGGAATTCGACTTGGGAGATTGTGTTCTCTTGGTTCATCCATCCATCCATTTTCAATGCAGTTTCAATCGTGGCTTATTGTAAAATGTAACTCAGGCTACACTTTATTCTGCCCTGCCTAAATGTTGCAATATAATTTTCTAAATATGTAAACAGTCCTTTGAGTGAAATGGTTGATATTCTTTACAATGAAGTCACTGTAAAACAACCACACTAAATAAAGTACATTAAATATATATGTAGGAATCACGTTAGATTATCATTTGGAATAAACTGAATGAAACAATACAATTATGCAGGATGAAGGTTGAGCTCTCATGCCGCTAGCTTAATGCTAGCGTACCATGGACTAACTTATTGACAAGCTAACTCAAATTAGCATGGCCAATCGCAGGGCACATATACTGTATATTATCATTCATTCACACTAACAAGGCCAACACGAATAGACAGACAACAACAACAATCCACACTCACATGGGGGCGTGTTTATGGGCTTTGTCACCATGATGTCAGAGAGTAATTTACATAATTTACAATTACATTTGTTTTTTTAAAAAGGCTAAAAAAAAACAACAACATACATTTAAAAACAAGTCTGTTAATATTAATTAGTATCAACATATATTTTTATTGTTTTGCCATATTTTCAATTGTTGCTGCTTATAGATAGATAGTACTTTATTGATTCCTTCAGCAGAGTTCCTTCAGGAAAATCAAAACTGTATGTACTGCTTATGCAATGTACTTTGAGATTTTTTCAAGTGTCTAGAGACTTTTAATGAATTTTTTTATGAAAAAAAACTGGCACCAAATCTATCATCATTTTCTGGTGTTATTATAAAATGTACTCGTGTATAGAGACTATTTACTTCTGTCCCTCGATTTCTCAAAGAAAGAGTCGAGCTGCAGCGAGCATGACGTCACACTTGCATCGCGCTGTTGCTACAGTAGGACTTTTTCTCCTTAAAAGCAGCCACTGTCCTCTTAATATTGGCACTTTTTGTAAATGGCTGTTAGCGGGTACATCTGGGATATATTATAATTACATCAATATTACAGACATACTGCCAACGCTCCAGACGATGCCGTGCATTTTGTGTACATCCGGACCCACGTAGATAAGTGTTTGCACGGGAGGTTAATTTGTTGGATTTGTGTCGATTGTTATCATTAGATTGATGATAAAAGATAAAAATTGCGTCAGACTTTGTGTGATTTCTTATGGGGTTTACAATACATTGTTTCTGTAAAAGTGGGAAAAAAGCAACCTTATTTTCAAGGTGTGGCAGTAATTAAAATGCTGTGGTGGCGCACAACATTCAATTACATTAAGGAGAAACCCTGTATACACATGAAATGCACATACATGTAGGAATCACATTAATTGAATAATTATTATACAGTTTAGAATATACTGAAAAAAGCAATACAATCATTTAGGATGAAGATTGGCTCTAACTAATGTTGGTAGCTGGACCAGCTCATTGACAGGCTAACAAAAATTAGCAGGGCATATATAGGCAATAATTCACCCTCACATTTATACCTATGAACAGTTTACTGCCTCCAGTGAACCTAACATGAATATTTTTGAAATGTGGGACAAAGCTGGAGTACCCGGAGAATACCCACACAAGCATAGGGGTTCTCCCACATAGGGATGTTCAAACTGAGGTTCAGAGATGCACACCGCGTAAAGTTAGACTGTGTTGTCGGAAGTAATATCTAAATTAGGGTAGTTTACACAGGCTTGAACAAGAAATGCTTTAATTAACTTGAAATAACTTTTTCTTAAAGTTTCTCTCCTTACTTTTGCCGAGTGCCAACTCTGACAGGCGATTCAGATGTACTTTTCTTTCTTTTTTTTCCCAAAATAAAGCACATAGGAAATGTTATTAGATTCGAGATGTTTTTCAAATATATAATGGTTAATAGTACCGTACATAAAATAATATACTATATACAATGAAGCTATTAAAACAATATTATACCTAAATATAAATTATTGTAAAAAAAAAAAAAGATACTCATATTTTCAATTTAAGGTGTGGTGACTTTTATTTTGCTGCGGCAATGCACCACGGTCAATTAGATCGGGCAAAAATCCTGTAGTTGAATAGCTCTGTGGTGGTGATATATTTTGTTGTTGATAAATGTGTAATCGTGCGTCGATGACATACAGCACCCTAATAACCCTCAACACTTTCTTCTGATGACTAGAGCGTCAAGTGAGGAGTGGAATGGCCTGAGGGGGATAACCCCGGTCCCACCTGCCCCCACCAGGTCCAATCTGCCTCCACTGACTGCTCGGCCGCTGCTTACCACCACGGTGATGGGGGACGGACTGGAGCCAGGCAGCAGCCACAACCCTCCTTTCACCCAGCAGCCTCTCCCCTTGAACGCTTTACCCCCTGAAATATCAGATTCCTCTAGACCCAAGCGACAGACCAACCAGCTCCAGGTATTATTTTTATTGTTACTAGATTGTATTAATTCAGGACATTGCACATAATGAACAATCTGCTGTACAAAAATTGGTAAATGAGCCAGATTTTATAGCATAGTTACTGTTTTCAACATGTTGCACCTATCAAGTTTCTGGACGATGCCCTACTATCTGAGCCACGCTACCCTTGTGGAAATTTTGAGATCTAAACATTAAGGGTGTAACGGTACACAAAAATTTTGGTTCGGTACGTACCTCAGTTTAAAGGTCACGGTTCGGTTCATTTTCGGTACAGCAAGAAAACAACAAAATATAAATTTTTTGATTATTTATTTACCAAATTTGTAAAAAAAAAATGGCTCGATCCTTTTAACATTGGGAACGCTATAACAATTCTGCCCACATTAATCCACATTAAACTGCCTCAAGGTGTTGGATGAAATAAAATGACAACTTTTCTTCTACATATACAAAGTGCAACATTAAACAGTTTTAAGTCAACTCATCATGCTTAATTTATTACAGCATTGGGGAAGCCTGTAGTTGATTTTTATTATGTATATGTTATATTTGTATCAACATGTGATAGCAGGGACCCTGCCATTCAAAACCAGGCTGCTACATTACTAATGATTAATGTAACTATAGCTGAAAAAATAGTACAATAGCAATAGGAGAGACTATTCATCCCTGAACAGCATGGACTTCATGTGGGATTTATGATACACTTACATTATTATATACACTATCAGAGACAGAAACTCTTCATTTAATATAATGTTCTTTTTTGCTGCTTCAACACACCTCAATCAACACTGTCCGTAACGCACGCACGCACGCACGCACGCACACACGCACGCACGCACGCACGCACGCACACACACACACACACACACACACACACACACACACACCGCAAAATAAGCTAACGTTATGCTAAAAGCTACCTAGCCTTCACCTCAAACCAGGACTGCGAGTGAGCTGAGCTGCAGTTTGTTTCGAGAAGGTAAACGGGCTCATAGTGATGTTTAGAAAGTAGTTGACTTGGAAGTGTTTAGTATAATTTGGGTAGAGTCCGTTGCTCCCCTGCTAAAGACCTATCTGCTCGACACTGAAGCGCTGACGACATGCGCTCTGAATACGCACTGCTGATTGGCTTGTTACCGCTACGGTTGTAACCAATCAGATGGTTGTGTGGGAGGGAAAATGCAGGGTGCTGTGTACAGACAGAGACGGAGGCAGAACGGAGCGGAGCTTGTTATGACTTTAGCACAGTGGTTCTCAAATAGGGGTACGCGTACCCCTGGGGGTACTTGAAGGTATGCCAAGGGGTATGTGAGATTTTTAAAAAGTATTCTAAAAATAGCAACAATTCAAAAATCCTTTATATTATACTTCAACAAAATATGAATGTAAGTTCATATACCGTGAAAAGAAATGAAACAATGCAATATTCAGTGTTGACAGCTAGATTTTTTTTGTGGACATGTTCCATAAATATTGATGTTAAAGATTTATTTTTTTGTGAAGAAATTAAGTTGATGAATCCAGATGGATCTCTTATTACAATCCCTAAAGAGGGCACTTTAAGTTGATGATTACTTCTATGTGTAGAAATTTTTATTTATAATTTAATCACTTGGTTATTTTTCAACAAGTTTTTAGTTATGTTTATATCTTTTTTTCCAAATAGTTCAAGAAAGACCACTACAAAAGACCAATATTTTGCACTGCTATAAAATTTAATAAATCAGAAACTGATGACATAGTGCTTTATTTTACTTCTTTGTCTCTTTTTTTCAACCAAAAATGCTTTGCTCTGATTAGGGGGTACTTGAATTAAAAAAATGTTCAAAGGGGGTACATCACTGAAAAAAGGTTGAGAACCACTGCTTTGGCATACAACTTCATATGTTCGTGTGGAACTCGTTTGGTACTCCTCCGCACCGAACCAGAACCCCCGTACCGAAACCGTTCAATACAAATAAACGTACCGTCACACCCCTCCTAAATATAGTGGACTGCTTCTTATGTATCTCTCCCCTCCCCCCCCCTCTTTTTCAGTACCTGCTCAAAGTGGTGTTGAAGACCTTATGGAAACACCAGTTCGCATGGCCCTTTCAAGCTCCCGTTGATGCCATCAAACTCCAATTACCTGTGAGTCTCATGTTCGGGATATTTGAAGAGGTGTATTTCAAATGTGAACGTGTTTCTGAAAGAACTACGGATGGGATGGTTTGTGAAAAAACACGCGTGTTGCTCGGATCATGGGTGTAGATGGCACTGGTGACGTGGAGTACATGTTCCTCAAACTCGTAGTGATACCGATCCTTTTCCTACAAAGGGAGACAAACCTCGCCGGTAAAAGAGGATTAATGTTTCGTTATTTGGAATATCCATTTTCTACCGCTTATTCCCTCTCGGGGTCGCGGGGGGCACTGGCGCCTATCTCAGCTACAATCGGGCGGAAGGCAGGGTACACCCTGGACAAGTCGCCACCTCATCACAGGGCCAACACAGACAGACAACATTCACACTCACATTCACACACACTAGGGGCAATTTAGTGTTGCCAATCAACCTATCCCCAGGTGCATGTCTTTGGAAGTGGGAGGAAGCCGGAGTACCCGGAGGGAACCCACGCATTCACGGGGAGAACATGCAAACTCCACACAGAAAGATCCTCAGCCTGGAACTGAACTCAGGACTGCAGGACCTTCGTATTGTGAGGCAGACGCACTAACCCCTCTGCCACCGTGAAGCCTATTTAGAATACTGTAATTCATTTCGCAGTGCACGCAAAGTCCAGCATTTGACACAAATGTAAAAAAAAAATAAAAAAAATTGGGGTCCTAAAGAGTAGCTGTGAGCTGACCATTGTATACTATTACTCGTTTGTGGACAAGGAGACACAGCCACAGAAGCACATGCAGTCGCTTCATTAACTCGCGCTAATAATATGCAGTGAACACATACAGGAGCTGACGTCGGCAACACTCTCCACGGATTGCCAATACTGGGATAACAGCTCATTCGGCACTCCCTCGCTGACGTCACATAGCACTTGGCAACAGGCATCGCCTTTTAAAAGGCACAATGCACACACTTATCTCTTAAAACAGTTCTAAATCATTTACGCTGCTACTATATTATGCTTGCTTACTTTTGATATTTCTCAAATTTCCTGTACAGTTGATAGATATATTTATATACATTTATAAATAAATAAATATATTTGGAATTGTATTTTTCCTAAATGAAATAATAGAAGAATAAAAAATATAGATATAAATATATACATTTATAAATAAATAAATAGATTTGGAATTGTATTTTTCCTAAATGAAATAATAGAAGTATAAAAAATCAGTTTCAGAGTCAAACTATCACCATTATAAAACTTCATTAACTTGGATGAACAGTCAGTGATCTACTTGTGGTGCAATGGCAGGGGTGGGCAAACTCCCGACCCGCGAACCACATCGGCCCCACCAAGCTTCCTTATCTGGCCTGCTGAATGTTGCTAAACTATACATTTTTTTAACAGCCAAGTACCCAGCATCATGAATCACAATGCTATTTTGGCCACCTCAAGTTGGTTTGAAAATATACATAAACTATACATATACACCTAAAAACCTCTCCCCCACGGTGCACACAAGTCAAGTACTCTTTGTACTATGTGGGTATGCAATTGATGTAGCGATAAACTATTGCTGATAAAAGTGCAATAAAACTCCTGATAGTTATTATTTTCATTTGAAATTAAAATATTGTAAATCTGTAATTAAGTACCACACTTTGATAAACTCAGGTAAATCTGTTCATTTACTGAAGAATCACGCTAGCATGCTAATGGCTATTTAGCTAGCGTAAATGCTAACATGAATACAAGATAAATAAACGTCTTTTCTCATTAAGAAGCAACATACCCTAATTCCAACACATCACTGTTGGAGCAACTAAAGTTATCAGTTGTGCACATTGACCTTACAGGCTACTAGCACAGGTACTAGCACAGGTATATGTAAGTACTTGTATGTAATTCATAAGTGTATTTGGAATAAATGTTAATAAAGGAGTTGCTGGTGATAAACCAATCTTATGACCTTGTTTGCTTACATACACTATGTATGCAGATGTTGTGAAATAGTGCGTAGAATAATCACAACTATGTATGCTAATTAGTGCAATGATACCTGCAGTAATACATTTGTGTGTGTGAAATAAGTGCAATAGGGCAATGTGCAATTTACACAAACATGTGAATTAGCACTTTGTAACGGTCAATGTGCCATTCTCTTCTTGTATTTCTTAACACTCAAACACTTAGCACTTGAGCACTTAAGCACCCTTAAGCTTAAATCCAACGTTACATGGTTGTTTAATTGCTAGTCTTAGTAATTAGGTTTATTATTTCTTTTTTTTGTCCTACTTTACTTTCTACTATTGTTGTATTGTTATATATGGCCTTGTTTTCCTGTTGTTTGTTTCAGTCCTGTTCTTATGTGTTTGGCATTAATTGCCACAAAGACAAAAGTTGGAAATTAACCACTGGCTACAATGTTGTATATTTACACTTGTACTCAATATTTACTGTCCCTGTTTTAGAAATAAAGCCAAAGTCAATACTTGTCAAAATGTTCTTAAATTATACTGCTAAAATGTAATTTTGCCCATATGGGGTATATAAAGGGAGAATTTGCCGATAAAGCAGCTTTGGTTGCCATTTGTATGTTTGTTTTGAATTTATATGTATTCACAAACACAAAATCTGGTTTATTATGTACATGTAGCACATACAAGGGGGGCTTGTGTAAATATGACCTTAGGGAAATTTGTAGATTTCAAAACTTTTGATTGCATTTAAAGGCGTTCCTCCCCTATTGACATTTTTCTGTTATTTTTGTGTATCATGTATCACATCCCTGATCACTAGTAAGTTTGCTTCTGTGATGGCATGAGGTGTCACAAAAAAACAAGGACTTAAATGCTCACAGAGCTGACGTTTTGCATGATATTGTAAAAACTTTATGTTGGACTGGCAGATTTTTGTTTTTCAACCTTTCAAGTGGTTTTTCCTCCCATTTTTGGGTTAGTGGTTCTGAGAAAAGTCTTGTCTGAGCTAACATGGCCATCTTAGACATCAGTTTTAAAAAGTTTTTGCTTCCTCATGTCTGCTTAGGACTACTATAAGATCATCAAAACCCCCATGGACATGGGCACCATAAAGAAGCGTCTTGAGAACCACTTCTACAAAAATGCCCAGGAGTGTATTCACGACTTTAACACAATGTTCACTAACTGCTACATCTACAATAAGGTCTGTAACTGGTGGCAGTGGCGACCAAGCATTTTGATTTTTTTTTTTAACTTTGTAATGTGCATTGTGCTATGCAGCCTTCTGATGACATCGTACTAATGGCCAAAGCCTTGGAGAAGCTCTTTCTCCAGAAGATCACGGAGATGCCACAGGAGGAGACGGAGATTGCTGTGGTATCTAAGGGACGCCGCGGCATCAAACGGGAGCCAGGTAAGAGGTTAGGTCATGATTGGAAATTTGTCGAAATACATGGTTTGGACCGCTTCAAGTTGACTCTTTTTTTATGTTTCAGCTCTGATCACCATGTCTGAATCAGGCCAAGAGTTATTATCTCCCTCAAACACCACCCATACACGAGTCTTTTCCACTCCTTCGACTCTGTCACAGACTCATCACTCTCCAACCCCTCCTGTTCTGGCCCAGCCTCCACGTGTGCCTCCTACACCCACAGCTCACGCACCTCATCTAGGACCCCCGTACCCTCTCTCAACAGCAGGCGTCATTCCCCAGGGTATGACCTCTGTCACCCCTCTGGCTATCACGCACCCAGGCCTCCATCCTGGCCAGTTGCTGCAGAGTCCAGCACTTATTAAGGTACAGGACATAATTACTGACAATCTGTAAGAGAATTATTTTCATTATTGTCATTATTTATTTAGTTTTTGTGATGATTCAATAGCAAAGGAAGAGCCAGAAGAGGAAAGCAGATACAACCACGCCCACAGCAAACGACCAGCTCAGCGAATCGTCGCCCATCTCGGTGGAGATTCGACCGCGCAGAGAGAACAGCCGCCCATCAAAGCAGCCTAAGCGAGACCCGTTGCAGCCGGACTCCCAGCACCACCCAGGCGCCGGGTTGGAGACGGGAGGCATGTTGACGCCCAAGCGGCAGGATCAGTTAAATTCCTGTGCCCACCTAGTCAAAGAGATGCTGTCAAAGAAGCACTTTGCATATGCTTGGCCCTTCTACTTGCCCGTCGACTCAAAAGCTCTTGGCCTTCACGACTACCACGACATCATCAAGCACCCCATGGACCTGAGCACCGTCAAGGTGACTCTAATCGGCCTTTAAGTTTTTATTACTACTAAGGATAAGTACAGGGCAAGGTGTGGGTGTGTGTGTGTGTGTGTGTGTGTATATATATATATATATATATATATATATATATATATATATATATATATATATATATATATATATATATATACATATATATATATATATACATATATATATATATATATATATATATATATATATTTTATTATATATATATATACACACACACGCACACACACACACACTGTATATTTCTGTCCCAAAAGAATAAAATAGTGCAGAGCTCCCTGTCAGGCCACATCTAAAAAGTCCTGAATCCAGAAGGTGATCCAGATCAGCTCCAAAATGTAATCACTTGCTCCCTATTCCATTTCCTGAAAGGTAGATGAAAGCCAGACCATATTTTTTTTAGCTATTTCTAGTAGATTGAAAGAAACCATGAATCCTCTTGTCAGCGAGGCCGCTAGCATACACACACAGAAATTCAACCTCATAACGTTGTAGAAATTATCCGGATCAGGCTTAAAATATGGTTAAAGTTCCAGGAAATATTCTCTATAACTTTTTCAGTTATTTTATTAACTAAGTACACAGACAAACTCAGTGGCAAGGATTACATAATGGAAGCCAAGCCTTCACCCTCATAAAACCTTGTATTATCTGTAAACATGTTTAAGTGACGGGAAGTGTAATGTTGATGTTGACTTGGTGTTGCTTTACCCATAATGTACCTAACAGCTAGGACAGAGACATGGGCTACAAGTCACAAGTTCAATTTCTGGTTGTATGGTCATCTTGACACGTCTCCTCTGACATCGTTTTTTTTCAATGATGTCATGAAAAATTTAATGAACACTGATGCAACCGAATAATTATTTCTATTTCCAAATTGTAAGACCTTAGGGCCTTTTTGACTTCAGAGGGTTTCACCGTATGATACATTTGATGTATTTTACAATACTTACTAAGAAGATGGTCTTTTTTTTCCCCAATCAATTGGATGATTTTCTGTTTTCTATACATTGTGCTGGCCCCTATCAGCACCTTTGGGGATTTAACAATGTTACGTTTTTTTTCTGAAAATTACAAGTAATGTAACGTGGCTTTCAAAATTTTTTACCTCCTCCAGAAAAAACTGGACAACCGGCAGTACAGAGATGCTCAAGAATTTGCAGCGGACGTGCGGTTGATGTTCTCCAACTGTTACAAATATAATCCACCAGGCCACGATGTGGTGGCTATGGCGCGCAAACTACAGGTGAGCATTACTAACCTGATGTCAGATCAGGTACATTTAAGTATTTTTTTTCTCCTGCTCATTCTCCAACTTTTGCCAGGACGTCTTTGAGATGCGTTTTGCCAAGATGCCCGATGAGCCGGAGGAGCCCGTCTCTGTTCCCACGCCGTCATCTGCCCTCCACCCCGCCCCCTCAACTCGGCAGGTACCTCCACCTCCCAATGTCTCGGAAGATGACAGCTCCAGTTTGTCTGAATCAGAGTCCTCAGTGGCAGACTCTGATCAAGAGAGGCAGCAGCGACTCGCTGTGTTGCAGGAACAGGTAAGATAATTTATTCGGAAAGAGGTTTTTGAAATGTGGTAAGTGGGTGATGACCACATTTTTTTGTGTGTTTTTAGCTCAAGGCTGTCCACGAGCAGTTGGCCGCGCTTTCGCAGCCTCAGGTCTGCAAGCCCAAGAAGAAAGAGCGAGACAAAAAGGAGAAGAAGAAGGAAAAGCACAAGAAGAAGATTGGAGCAGAGGAGCCCCCAGAGGCCACCATGCTTCAGATTTCCAAGAAGAGCAAAAGCAACAAAGACCCACTGGCTGCAAAAAAGGAGAGGAAAAAACCTGGGTCAGTTGCAAATAAGTTTAATTGGAGCTTTACACCATCGCTTACATATCGGAATGCATGAAAATAATCTATATGATATCAGGTTGAATGCATTGTGGTCATCTGCAGGCTTGCATGACATTTCATGACATCTAGTGACTTCTACCTTTATGACATATGCATTTAGGCTGTTCAAAGGTAAATGATGCATTATCTGATTAGTTGATGTGTTTTATGAATTGCAGTAAGAAAGAAGGCATCAAAAACAGTCGTCCTGCCCTGCCCCCTCAAACTGGGCCCACCCCTCTCGTCCCCTCAGCCTCCCTTGAAGCGGACGATGACATGGGTGTGTATTTGAGCTAATTAAGACTCTAAAGGTCATTTATTTAACTATGGCTTAGTGTCAGCCATCTCCTGCACTTCCTCAGATTTATTTGGGGGAGCGGCCGCTGTCGGGGGCAAACCCATGTCGTACGAAGAGAAGCGCCAGCTAAGCCTGGACATCAACAAGTTGCCCGGTGACAAGCTGGGCCGCGTTGTGCACATAATTCAAACGCGCGAGCCCTCCATGAAGAATTCCAACCCGGATGAGATCGAGATCGACTTTGAGACGCTTAAGCCTTCCACGTTGCGAGAGCTGGAGAAGTACGTCTCCAGCTGCCTCAAGAGGAAGAAGAAGTCGTCAGGTAGGATGTTTTATTAGACACTCAGAATAGTCAATTAGACTTCATCTTTACCTGCTTGTTGTGTGTTTAATCCAAAGAGGTTCATTAGGCCTTCAAAAAAATTCTGTTATTTGTTATTCTTATGGCCAGACCTGTGTGTTTACTTCTGTACATGGCGGTTTCAGCTACAACTGTTGCCTTCCTCAAACGTTGTCACGTGATGTTGTGTGTTTATCGCAGTAGAAAAGCCTCTGGAAATGACAAACGTCACCAAGTTAAAGACAGGATCTTCATCCTCAGGCAGCAGTGACTCCTCTGATAGTGACGACTCTGACAATGGTACCACACATAAATAGACGTTAACTTTTATTTTATTTTTTTTGATCAAATATAATACATCTGTGTTTACCAGGGCTGGTTCCCAAACAGCAGAAGACTCTGTCAAACAAGGACACAAAGAGGCCGCAACAGCAGCCCATCGCCAGCAGCGCCGGCCCCGTCGCTCCGCAGCATCCAGTAGTCCAGACCAAACTGCCATTTGTCCCTCCTTCCCATGTTCCAGTCTCTGTCCCTGCTCTGGAGTCATCACAGTTGCTGACCGCTGGATTTGACCCTTTAGCCCACTTTATGAACCCTCACATGACACAGCCCAACACTGATCCCAGTCCAGTCATTACCACCCCTTGCTCCGCCCACACCTCTGGTCTCCTCAACGTAAACCCACCTACTGTGCCGACACCCACTGAGCCGCACCCGTTTTTAAATCAACATCCCATCATACCTTCACCAGGTGAGTAGACCGTTGTGCCAGGAGTCGAGGTTATATCAAATACGAGTCTATCATAAACTTATTTTCCTTTATTTTACAGCCATCCATAACGCTCTCCCCCAGCAACCAGCAAGACCTAGCAACCATGCCGCGCCACTTCCTCCTAAGAACTCTCAGCCACCGCCATCCACGCTCCCCCCTCTGCCTGTGTCCTCACATCAGCTTCAGAGCACTCTTCCTCTCCCGCTCCCTCAGCCCGTTTCACGCCCCCGTGTACCTTCGCCTCCTTCGCATGGCATCTTGGGAACACTCTCTGCTCAACCTCCGCAAGCCCTGCTGGAGGACGACGAAGAGCCGACACCCACCACAGACGACACGCCACACCTTAGCCAGGTCCAAAACTTCTTGCAGTCACTTCAACCACGATTATCTGTGCAGAACCAACCCCTGCACGCGCACTCGCCTGTACATAGCGCTCCTCATTTAGTGCCCTCGATGCACACGCAAGCTGTAATGTCGTCCGCCCCTGTGACGTTGCAGCGGCACAGCTCTGGCCACGTTCACGCTCAGCATTCCTTCCCGCACGCTTTCGCCACAGCAGTGCAGCAACAGAAGGGGGCGACGCTCCAGCAGAAGCTGCAGCAGCTGCAACAACATCAGCAGCAGCAGCCCTCCCCACGTATGAAAGGCGAGCCTTTCTCTACAGGTAAGACAAGTAAGCACTTGCAGCTGTAGGCCGCAGCTATCAATTATTTTAGTAATCCATTGCTTAGTTGGTTCAATTATTCAATTGGATAAAACACACTGTATAGCCACAATGCGTTTTGCAGGGAAAATAATTAAATTCAACAATTTTTCTGGTAGCCGTAACCTTCACCTTCTATTTAGCTATTTGTTTACCAGTTTCTCTTTAACTTATTTTACCTTATATTTACCATTTTACCTATGTTTACCTTCTATTGCTTGTATTCAGACATTTGACTTCTTCCCGGAAGTGGGGAGAAAAAAAAGCGATGGTCAACCAAGACAAGAAGGCTGTTGTGCAGCAAGCAACGTGCAAACTGAGTACACAAGGAGCCTAGATTGTCCTGCAAAATGCAGATATAAGCAAAAAGTCCAACTCTGCTGTGAAATAGATCCCTATACTTATCGGTACAGTAAAAAAAGTATTTTCTAGTTATTACAAGGATTATCCGTCAGTGGAGTTCGCAGATATATTGAACTATCGTGTGCTCCAACTTCATTCTACACGACAAAACAAATGGAAACTTGTAAAAGGATGGAGGGCTACAACTTCTTTGTGTTTGGCTGGGTCAAAGAAATTGGTATCAAGACTCTCCCGGATAAATATGCATTGTTCTTGCTCGGGTAAGTTTGCATTTTATGATTCGACTTTCAACACCCGTGAGTGCATATACATTTTACCAAATTATTCCATCCATCCATCCATCCATTTCCTACCGCTTATTCCCTTCGGGGTCGCGGGGAGCGCTGTAGCCTATCTCAGCTACAATCGGGGGGAGAGCGGGGTACACCCTGGACAAGTCGCCACCTCATCACAGGGCCAACACAGATAGACAACATTCACACTCACATTCACACACTAGGGCCAATTTAGTGTTGCCAATCAACCTATCCCCAGGTGCATGTCTTTGGGGGTGGGAGGAAGCCGGAGTACCCGGATTCTTATATTAAATTTTTGCCCTGTTACCATATGTAATCTGACACATTTGTGTTTCTCTCTTGGTGGTCCATTGGATACGATGACGTCTTCTCCCATAATGTTGATAAGTGTAGCTTAATTGTTAGGGTTGTGAATAGATACGTGGCTAGTGTGAGATCAGGTTGGAGGGCTCCGGTGACTTCTTTGATAGCTCCAAAGTCTGAGGCACGCTTTTTCCCACATGTGGGGCATAATGCGCCCTCTCTTGGAAAAAGAGGAGTTTTATTCATTTGTTCGCGACACCAATGGCACTGTTCTTCATGGGCTTGCACCAAGGATACGTCAAAGTCCTCTACAGCACAGTGACAAGTTGACATCCAGGAGTCTCGGTCCTTAGCAAGCTGCTCCAAGTTACCCTCCTACGCTACGGCGACCAGTGGGAAGTTCTTAGTCGACAAAAGTGCGGGGGAGTCTGTTTTCTTCCATGCGATAAACATGATCGACCCATATGAGCTGGCGCTGGATGATCAGGGCTTTGACACTTATGCAGCTAGGGCACTGGAGAATGGTGACATGTGGAACGCGGTCTGCCCAGGTGATCCCAAGGATCCGCTGAAGGCATCTCATATGAAAGGCTTCAAGACTTTTCATGTGGGCCCTGTACAAGGTCCAGGCCACACCGCTGTACAGGAGGGCAGAGATACGCACAGCCTTGTAAACAGCAGTCTTGGTGGGGATGGTAATGTTTCGATTTCTGAACGCGTGATTTGAAAGACAACCAAAGGTACTCGTCACCCGTGACTGCATATCCATTTAACAAACGATAATTACTGAATCATCACCATATTTAATTTTTGTCCTCTTATCATATGTACTTTAGACACATTTGTGTACAAAAAAAAACAAGAGTGAAGCCGTAGAATTAACTTTTCTGACAAAGTATTATTGACTCTTGATTTTCTGGTTTCTGTTTTTTTAAGGATTAAAATACAAATGATATCCCCATTATACTTCAATGGGAAATGCTGAACAAGTAAAGTATATTAAAAGTTTATCAAACAAACCTTTAACAAAGTGGTCACTGCAAACTTGTGCGTTCTTTGACTGCTCCCTTGTACCAAAATGCGTGCCACTTTAGTTGTCTTTTGTAAAATCTTGCACTCCTCTACCCTTCTTGATTAACTCTTGAGGAACTCTGAAGAAACGTTGATCTTTTTTGCAATTTGAATGGCTCGTATTGTCGACTACAACGCAGGCATAGGGCCATTTTTCTTCTAGAAATGCTAAATGGCACATAGATGGCACAACCATTAGAGCAGACACTGCTTGACCACCACACATATTCCATTAGGCGGACGTGTCCTGGACATGTTGTCATTAAAATGTAATTTCTTTTATCTTTTGTTTACCATATTTTACCTTCTGTTTACAATGTTTGCTTTTTATTTACCATATTTTACTTTTCGTTTACCAGATTTAACCCTTTACCTTCTATTAATTTACGTTTACCTTCTATTTACCTTATAACCTCCTATATACCTTGTTTTACTTTCTTTTGACTTTATTTTACCTTCTATTTACGAGGTTTTTACATTGTTTCCCTGTTTATTTGTACTTGTTTTATACTTTTGGGGTTGTTTTTGGGGCATTTTTTAATGAGGTCCTGTTGTGATCAATTTTATTAAGTAAACTCACTAAATTCTTAATCGAATCAACAGAATATATATCAACGTTTCTAAAAAAATTAATTGATTAATCATTGCAACCTTATTTTTTTGCTTTGCATAGTGTAGTGTTTTAGAACACTTGGTAGGTGTACAGCATTCTCAGGTTAGCAAATGATTTGTTACCGTGTTGACATTATAGAAAATGGGCATTCTTTGTACTGAGATATAAGGTTAAAAAACATGGGTCGTGTTATATTCGGAGTCTGGAGATTTATACATGCAAACCGGAAGTTAACACCAAAGTGAATCAAAGGGATTCCTAGGTGAACTCGAGCTTTTCTTCCTGTCACTTAAGCACACACACAAGTGACCTGGATAGATGCGGTGTTGACACAAACCCGCTTTAAAAAAAAGTGTATTCGCGGTTATCAGCAAGTTGGAAACATGTTGCAGATGATAAGCTAATAAAAGTGTCAACATCAACTGTCGAGCCCTGTAACCCTCTTTATTATCTACTATATCACTGAATTGAAAACATTGTTCAAACAATTACTGTAGTTTGTATTTGTCTGCAAAATGAGTCTTGAAAAAGAGGTTATTTTATAGTCAGTGCGGTCTTATATATATGCGGGTCAGGCTCTATTCCAAAAAATAATTTCCTTAATCCTCTTAAGAATTAAACATGAAGTCCATTGTGTAAACAAGCAAGACAAATGATCTTAAACTCGTTATGTTCAAATTTAACGTCAACGTGTTGGTTAAACATTTCCAATGTTTGCTACTGTTCCAGGTTGCCTGCGTGACAGCCCCTCGCCACTAATGATCCACTCTCCCTTGATGCCTCACTTCCAAACAGGATCTCCCTCACAGATCAAGAAAAATGTCAGTAATTCGCCTTGGGACATTACATAGAGATTGTATAATCAAATAAGTGTGTTTTTGTGTTTGAATGTAATAATTCTTGGACTGTTTGTATAGGATCAAAGATCTGACTTGGTGGGGGTCAGAGAGGAGAAACCCTCCCATTCACCAGTTCTGCCCCCATCCCCGTTCAGCCCTGCCATGCGCCTCGACACACAAAAACCTGAGAGTAAACACAGTAAGTATGCTCCACAATTAAACCACCTAGTATTTGTTCTCTGCTAATGGGTTAATGTAGGCCCCCCAAATCTGGTCATCTAAGTAATTTTTTTAATAAAAATGTCTTTGTTTGATTTTTAAAAGTTAATCTGGTTCTCTTGGCTCTCTTTAGAATTAGAAGTAAAGTCATCGGAGGGTTCTCGCTCGGTTTCTCGCCTTCCTGACACCTTGGTGCAGCCTTGCCCTCAGCAGGACACTAAAGTTAAACAAGAGTGCAAAACGTCCGTCGGCCCCAAGAGGACACCAGTATGTTTGAGTGACAATCACTGCACAAAACCTGAGACTGTATTTAACGTATCACAGGAAACACGCCCTTCGTGTCTCACTGGAGTTCAATTAATTTGCCTTCTCCATCCCAGGACGTGAAGTTAAAGAACATGGGCTCTTGGGCGAGCCTGGCCCAGAGGTCGCAGTCCACGCCGGCATCTGCAGTTCGCTCCTCCAGCGATAGCTTCGAGCAGTTTAGACGTGCTGCTCGGGAGAAGGAGGAGCGGGAGAGACAGCTGAAGGCCCAGGCAGAGCAGGTCAAGAAAGAGCAGGAGAAGCTGCGGTAAGCAACCACAGAACACTCATGTCTCATATTCGTTCTATTTCAAGTCAGCATGGTTTTTCTTTTTCTTTTTCTTTTACAGCCGCGACGACGAAGACACTGTGGAGCACTCTCGCCGTACACAGGATGACAGCCGCCGTCGCCATGAACAGCTACAGCAACAGCAACAACAGCAGCCATCACCACTTGCGGCCACGCCTCCGGCTTCTACACCGCCCACTCAGTCCCCACAAGCTCCACCCATCCAGCCTCCGGTCCCGCCTCCAACTTCCTCAGCTGCACAGAATGCCCTTGACCAACAGAGGGAGATGGCGCGCCGCCGTGAGCAGGAGCGTCGCAGGAGAGAGGCAGTATGTAATTTGGACTTGTCTTCACGCTTGTCCTTATTTTGTGTGTGTATGTATATACATATGTGTAAATATATGTATACACAGTATGTATGAATATATGTATATACAGTATGTATGTATGTATATACATATATGTAAATATGTATATATGCGTAAATATGTATGTATATTAGGGATGTCACAGTACGAAAATTTCTTAGCACGGTTATTGTGACCAAAATTACTATCACCGTAATTTTAAATGTGCTCCAAATTTTCAAAAACTACTCATACTGAAATCTTTTTTAACCAAGTTTCATTTTGAACCCCCCCCCCCACACACACACACACAAACAATACATTCAAAATGTATGCATGTGCCTTAAGTAGAAAGTTGAATGTGAAAATGAAAGCAACACAAGCATTATAAACAAAGGAATATGGCAGAAACAAAATAATAATATAAATAAATAAAAATAAATGTGCACATTTCAGAAGATGGCACCTTATGCAGATAGGACATAACTGCACTTTTTGTCCATATAGATAAAAAAAAGTGTTCATATGAGGTCTAGTCTTACATATAGAACTGCACGATTATGGGTAAAATAATAATTAAGATAATTTTTATCAATATTGAAATCACAATTATTAATCAGGATTATTTATTGTTTGGTAAAACAGTGTTGGGGTGTGAACGGGACACCATCATGTAATTTTTTATATCTAAAAAAAAATGCTCTTGATAAACGATATCTATATATTTAAAGACAAACATTTGTGTTATTGTTCATTAATAGTATCAGAGTGTCAGCTTTTTTTATTTCATGATGCCTTTACCTCTATTTTTACATTTTCATAGAGATAGGTATTTTTTAAGTTATGTACTCACATTTACATGTACTAATGTGTGTACATTTACATGCTCTATTGGGACAGATGCATTGAGAGTTTGAGCAGAAATATGTCGTATTGGTATTCACCATACACCATAAAACATTAACAAGATGCTCTGTCGCATGAATATTACTAAAGTAATTACTTTGTAGAATTAAAAAAAAACATAAGTAATGTAAAAAAAACAACAAAAAAACATGGTGTTTACTTATCAATAGGCTTCACGGTGGCAGAGGGGTTAGTGCGTCTGCCTCACAATACGAAGATCCTGCAATCCTGGGTTCAAATCCAGGCTCGGGATCTTTCTGTGTGGAGTTTGCATGTTCTCCCCGTGAATGCGTGGGTTCCCTCCAGGTACTCCGGCTTCCTCCCACTTCCAAAGACATGCACCTGGGGATAGGTTGATTGGCAACACTAAAATTGGCCCTAGTGTGTGAATGTGAGTGTGAATGTTGTCTGTCTATCTGTGTTGGCCCTGCGATGAGGTGGCGACTTGTCCAGGGTGTACCCCGCCTTCCGCCCGATTGTAGCTGAGATAGGCGCCAGCGCCCCCCGCGACCCCGAACGGGAATAAGCGGCAGAAAATGGATGGATGGATGGATACTTATCAATATAAACACAAAGCAGTTTGCCGAATGAAGATACAGTCAGAGAAACAAACTCTGTGTGCCTTACCGAAAACTCAGCCTGTGTTCAATTTGATGAAATGACAAAACATTTTAGCTATTATTGATGTTATATTGACACTGTTAGCCGTTAAATTACAGGACGAGTGAGCATCCCAATAAACAAACTAACGACTGTATAAACAAGTTGTGATATCGTTCCCGACACTTCGCCTGCTGCATGGTAACTCTCAGTCCCAGCAGCTGACAGAAAGACACTAGTTGAATTTTCCAAATGAACCCGCAGCATCAAATATTTTTGTCCTCCAATAGCATTGCGCCCTTAAACGCACAGTAGAAGCAATTGACATGAAGTTAAACGGAGCAATCTACTCCGTTAATATTTTCAAAGCAAAGTCCGTGTAGTCGTCGCCGCCATGTTTTCTCGAGCGCAACGGAGCAAGTGCGCATGCGCTGCGGCGCTCCAGCTTTCAGGAAGTAAGCAGTGTTGCCTAAAATGCATTAATAATGTTTTTTCTGTTCAAAATGTAAGAAACCGCGTTTCCATATGAGGTGGGAAATTGTGTTAGATGTAAATATAAATGGAATTCAATGATTTGCAAAACATTATCAACCCATATTCAGTTGAATATGCTACAAAGACAACATATTTGATGTTCAAACTGATAAACATTTTATTTTTTTGCAAATAATCATTAACTTTAGAATTTGATGCCAGCAACACGTGACAAAGAAGTTGGGAAAGGTGGCAATAAATAATTATTAAGTTGAGGAATACTCATCAAACACTTATTTGGAACATCCCACATGTGTGCAGGATAATTGGGAACAGGTGGGTGCCATGATTGGGTATAAAAACAGCTTCCCAAAAAATGCTCAATCTTTCACAAGAAAGGATGGGGCGAGGTACACCTCTTTGTCCACAACTGCGTGAGCAAATAGTCAAACAGTTTAAGAACAACGTTTCTCAAAGTGCAATTGCAAGAAATTTAGGGATTTTAACATTTACGGTCCATAATATCATCAAAAGGTTCAGAGAACTTGGAGAAATCACTCTATGTAAGCGTCATGGCTAAAAACCAACATTGAATGACCGGGAAACCAACATTGAATGACCGTGACCTTCAATCCCTCAGACGGGACTGTATCAAAAACAGACATCAATCTCTAAATGATATCACCACATGGGCTCAGGAACACGTCAGAAAACCACTGTCATTAAATATAGTTTGTCGCTACATCTGTAAGTGCAAGTTAAAGCTCTACTATGCAAAGGGAAAGCCATTTAGCAACAACATCCAGAAACACCGCCGGCTTCTCTGGGCCCGAGATCATCTAAGATGGACTGATACAAAGTGGAAAAGTGTTCTGTGGTCTGACGAATCCACATTTCAAATTGTTTTTGGAAATATTTGACATCGTGTCATCCGGACCAAAGGTGAAGGGAACCATCCAGACTGTTATCGACGCAAAGTTCAAAAGCCAGCATCTGTGATGGTATGGGGGTGCATTAGTGCCCAAGGCATGGGTAACTTACACATCTGTGAATTCACCATTAATGCTGAAAGGTACATACAGGTTTTGGAACAACATGTGCTGCCATCAAAGTGCCGTCTTTTTCATGGACGCCCCTGCTTATTTCAGCAAGACAATGCCAAGCCACATTCAGCACGTGTTACAACAGCGTGGCTTTGTAAAAAAAGAGTGCGGGTACGTTCCTGGCCCACCTGGAGTCCAGACCTGTCTCCCATCGAAAATGTGTGGCGCATTGTGAAGCGTAAAATGCGACAGCGGAGACCCCGGCCTGTTGAACAACTGAAGCTCTACATAAAATAAGAATTCCACTTTCAAAGTTTCAACAATTAGTTTCCTCAGTTCCAAACGTTTATTGAATGCTGTTAAAAGAAAAGGTGATGTAACACAGTGGTGAACATGCCCTTTCCCAACTATTTTGGCACGTGTTGCAACCATGAAATTCTAAGTTATTTATTATTTGCAAAAAAAAAACATAGTTTACGAGTTTGAACATCAAATATCTTGTCTTTGTAGTGCCTTCAATTGAATATGAGTTGAAAAGGATTGGCAAATCAATGTATTCCGTTTCTATTTACATCTAACACAATTTCCCAACTCATATGGAAACGGGGTTTGTAAACGGTATTAGTAACCATGTGAAAATTTATCGCGGTTTATCATTATATCGTTTACCGTTACATCCCTAATATATATGTATGAATGTATGTATGTATGTATACACACACATAAACACACACACACACACACACGTGTATATAAGTATGTACCGTATTTTCCGGATTATAAGGCACACTTAAAATTATTTTTTTTACTCAAAACGCGACAGTGCGCCTTATAACCCTGTGCCCCTAATGTAAGGAATAAGTTTGGTTGAGCTTACCTACCTCAAAGCTATTTTATTTGGTACATGGTGTAATAATAAATGTGACCAGTAGATGGCAGTCATACATAGGAGATAAGTGTAGGCTGCAGTATGGTGGCAATATGACACAAGTAAACAACACCAACATTTTATCTGTTCCATAAAAAATATGGAACATTACACACGGCGCCCAAAAATCTATCAAATGTTTTAGTACAACTTTGGTAAGCTATGAAGCCACACCGCTTGTTGTGCTTCAACATACGAGTATTCTTATGGTGTGTGTGTTTAAGGTAAGACATGTTATGTGGTGTTTTGTTTAGCAATAATATGCAAAAGCAATTTTTCTTACATTCTGGTACCTGCTGATCTGTATTTGGGATCGGCATAAATCCTGAAAAATTGTGCGTGTCTACCTTTGTAGTCCGTGGCGACACTGTAGTTGATAAGCTTCGTCTTTTCCTCTATCTTTTTGTTTTGGGACATTCATCCTCTGCTGTTGCCATTTTTAATATAAAGTAGTGTAAAGTTCTTACTTATATCTGTCAGTAAACTAGCCATGAAAGCGCTAAAACATACCGGTGAGTTTACATAATTAACCCAAGGAACTATAGTTATTAGAGAGTTCCAGTCAGACGGTTTTTAACGGGACACATTTTTGGTGTTGTTTCCGGATGAGGAGATGCTGCTCCGTTATGGATTTATGTCAAGTCTGAATGTCATTAAAACAGTTAGCTCCATCTTTTGACACTTCTTCCACTCCCGTCCTTCTACAACAAAGAAAATGGGGAGAAGACACTGTCGAAGGTGAGCCACGTAAATAAGACCACCCAATAAACGGCGCATCCAGAAGTGACTGTCAGAAAGCGACTTGAAGATGATCTGTAAAACATAATCTATGCAACATTTTGACCAAAAAAAACAACATTACATGTTATGTAGACCACAACAAGGAAGTGTTTTCAATTTAGAACAAAAATCGTATGACCCCTTTAATGCATGCGCCTTATAATCCGGTGCATCTTTTGTATGAAAAAAGACCTGATTAGACCCGCTCTTATAATCTAGTGCGCCCTATGGTCCAAAAAATACAAAACAGATACAACTGTGAAAGTGTATCGCAGCAACAACAAGAATCCAGTCCAGGCGTCTATCCTCCAAAATGACAGCGATCCCAAACATCCAATACTGTCCAAAAATACCATCCAATTTTCACTTCAACAAGTTTTATTTTGACAAAATAATGCGGCATATAAATTGAAAAGTTCCTCCAAATGTCACGGCAGCCTGACATTGATGCGGCGGACTGATTATATTCAATAGTGCTGTGTTAATTACCCACAAAACGGCGCAACCGGAAGCAACTGTGAGAAAGCGGCTTGAAGATGATCTGTAAAACATAATCTATGAAACATTTTGACCAAAGAACCACCATTACATGTAATGTAGACCACAAGAAAGTGTTTTCAATTCAGAATAAAAATATAATAACATGACGCCTTTAATGTGCTCTTTAGTACTGCCTTATATACTTTATGTAAAAAGATAAAAAATAGACCACTAATCAGCAGTGTGCCTTATAATCCAGTCCGCCCTATGGTCCGGAAAATACGGTATGTATATATATGAATGTGTACATATTTGTGTATGTATGTGTCTTTGTGTGTGTGTGTGTGTGTGAGGGCTGCAACAACTAATCGATTTAATCGATTAAAATCGATTATAAAAATAGTTTGCGATTAATTCAGTCATCAATTCGTTGGATGTATGCAGTGCGCATGCGCTGAGGCTCTTTTTTCTTTTTTTTTTCCCTTTTCGTTCTTTCCTAAACCTTTATTTAGGAACGACAACATTTACAAAAAGCTGAGAAACAATAATTAAAATAAGTACAAAAAAGTACAAAACAGCGCCAGGGCGCCGGCAGTAAGCCACCCAATGATGTGTCATGTGCAGCTCATGTGACCAAGCCATATTTTTTGTCTGGAAACATTCGGTAAATGGTGGGAGAAAGCAGGAACAATAGTGTAAGTGTAATGGAAAAAAGTCTACGACCTAAGTCGTCAAAAGTGTGGTAATTTTTCACCCTAAACACTGCAAAGAAGACCGTTTCTTGCGAAACGTGCAGCATCGACCTCGCGTGGCACGGAAGTACGACATCGCTTCAGGAGCACCTTAAGAGGAAGTATGTTGGATCCATGGATGACGAAAATAACTCCTGGTACGTAACTTCTTAAGTCCATATTCTGAGTACATTGATCCGTTGTGTCCGTCTGTGTGTTTTTAATATGTTGTCAACGAGGAGATTTTTTTAAGGCAATAAACGGACATAAATATCTCAGGTTGGTTTCATAATGTATCAATGTAGCCAAACCCGATAAAGCTATATAATATTTGAGTGACGCTTTAGTAATATAAACGTTATGAAGGGGCTGGAATATTTCATGCTTATTATTCACAGGCAGCCTAAAATGAATCCTTTATTATTCACAACAGAAATGTTTACAATATCTGATTCAGTTCTGATCTGATGAGTTACATTTCTTTGTTATTATTGGTGTATGCTGCATCCGCATCCCCAATGTCCATTTATTTCATTTAGCTTTTTTTTAATGTGGTGGTGTACATAGATATATAGCTAGATATTACTTTTATTGATTTCCTCAGGGAGTTTCCTCAGGAACATTTAAATTCCAGCAGCAGTGTACAGAATTGAGATCGAATTTAAAAAGTAAATAACGGGTGTTTGAATGGAAAAAAAAGAAGAAGAAAATATTACAATAAGAATAAAAATAAAAAAGCAACATAAGGATAAAAATGTAACAGTAAAAATAACAATATAAGGAAAAAAACTAGGCAGCAGTGACCATGATATGAAAAAATGTGCCTTTTACATCAGAAATTATTAAATAAATCAATTAAGTATGTATTGAATTACATGTAAATGTTGCTACTATGTACGTTCACGATATGGTTTCTCTCATTTCAGAAAGAAACAAGCCAGCATTAGAGACTTGGTACAAAGGAAGGTGTGCACACCACAGCAAGCGGCTGCATTGACTGATAGTGTCCTAAATATGTTGGTAACTGACATGAGGCCACTATCAATGGTGGAGGATGACTGTTTCAGAAAAATTATTTACGTCCTCAAACCTGGTTACACTCTTCCCTCGAGGACCCATTTTACCAAACTGATGGAGAGGAAGTATGATCATTTCAAGCTGTTTAAACTAACATTAAAGCCACCCAGAGCAAAATTGTTCGGACCACTGATGTGTGGACAAGTGTAGCCACCTTGGCAATACATGCCACTACATTGGAGACGAATGGAACATGAAGTCAATCTGCCTTACGACCATGCTACGAGAGGAAAGACATTAAGCATCAAACATTGCAGAACGGTTGGAATAGGTAGTAGGCAGGTTTGAAATTCCCCTAAGCAAAATTATTGCTATTGTGCATGACAATGGTGCACTTTATAAAATAAAATATAAATATAAATTGGATGGCGTGGCGCAGTGGTAGAGTCGCCGTGCGCAACCCGAGGGTCCCTGGTTCAAATCCCACCTAGTACCAACCTCGTCATGTCCGTTGTGTCCTGAGCAAGACACTTCACCCTTGCTCTTGATGGGTGCTGGTTGACGCCTTGCATGGCAGCTCCCTCCATCAGTGTGTGAATGGGTAAATGTGGAAGTAGTGTCAAAGCGCTTTGAGTACCTTGAAGGTAGAAAAGTGCTATACAAGTACAACCCATTTATCATTTAAAAAAAACATTGTTCTAACACTTGCATTGTTATTTTTATGTTTGGCAAGTCGAAAGGACATGGTGCCAGTATGCGTCTTTTTTTTTTTTTTTAAATAAAGTATTGGAAAGGATAGTAATGTAGTTTGTCTTTTCTATCCGATTATCAATCGATTAATCGAAGTAATAATCGACAGATTAATCGATAATCAAATTAATCGTTCGTTGCAGCCCTAGTGTGTGTGTGTGGTATATATATATGTATATATATATATATATATATATATATACATATATGTATGTGTGTATATATATATATATATATTTATATATATATATATATGTGTGTGTATATGTATATATACAGTATATATATACTGTATATGTTTGTGTGTGTGTGTATGTATATATATATGTGTATATATATAATATATATATATATGTGTGTGTATATACATTATATATATACAAATATATATATGTGTGTGTGTATGTATATATATATGTGTGTGTATATATATATATATATGTGTGTGTATATATATATATATATATATATATATATATATATATGTATATAAAACTGTGATTGTTCCCATCCTCATGACGCTCCACTCTGCTCTCTCTTTTTCTTCAGACTGACACCATTGACATTAACTTCCAGAGTGACCTGATGGCCAGTTTTGAAGAGAATCTCTTTTAAGAGGTGATGGATGTGTAAGAAGGACCTTCACTCACACACACATCCACTAACATCCATACATGGACTACATTGTTCCTGTCCTTTTTCTCACAGCTGGCTTGTGTCCGGTGATGGGGTGGGTGACAGAGTATATTGAGTAAGCGTCTTTTTCTCCGAGCGCAGATACGTTTTGGTGTCTGAGACGATGTTTATAGTTGTTGGACAACACAAAAAAAGAAAGAAAAAAAAAATCTAGAGTTCGGTGTTAATCTCAGAAATGAAGAAGACAAGCAGATGTTCCCTCTCATCAAATAGTGTTATTCCAACATGGAGTTTAGCTGCCCTCCACATTGGCTTGTTTTCTCAGGACACACAACGGAACGAAACACTTTACAAAGACATCTCCCTCTCCCCTCGTCTAACCCTCCTCCTTGCACGAGTTCACTTGAAAGAAGACTGCGCTATGGCGCTTTAAAAAAGAAAAAGAAAAAAAAAAGTCCACGAGTGTGTCCTTTCTGCCTTAGCGCTCTGGCCTGTACTCTCTATGATCACGCCCTACAAATTATACATATTATATATAAATAGATACATGAATATATATTCTATACAAGGACAAGTCAATGCCGAAGAGAGGAATTTGGTTTGTGTGGCGGTCTGTGTCGATCTCTCTGAGCTTTTGTTTTTTGTAGAATTACTGTAAAAAAGAAAAAAAAGAAATTTTTTTTATGATTCTATTGAGGATTTTTTTTTGTCTTTTTCCTCTTATTTTCCCCTCAACTCTATGCCAAAACTGGTTGCTAAAAGTCCATTCACATTTGTTTTTTATTCGCTTTACATGACAGGATGTTTTTACTGCTGTTTAATTCACCCCCTTCGTCCTCTTTTAAATCAGCATTCTGCTCGCTATTACGGACGTCACAACTTTTCTATCCGCACTTATACTTTGCATCACATTGTACATGTTTTCGGGCTTTTAGCCGCCTTCATCTTCTTCTTAACACCTCCTGCAGAGTTTGTGTACATTTGTCACACCTTGTAGATTTTTCTTTCGGTTGTGGGACATTAGTCGTGACTTTTGCTCTGTATAGACTGGCCCACAGTTGTTTTTTTTTTAATGTCCTTTAGTTGACTTGACTTTCTCTTCTTACTCTTTTTTTTTAAGGTTGTTTGGACTTCTTATTTTGTTTCTTTTTCTTTCTTAGGCTCCTTCCTTCCCCCCAATTAATTTTATCCAGAACAACCTTGTTGGTATGTTGACAAATGAGGCATTGAGGTCAATAGATTCATCTTCAGAATATGGACATGTTTTTTTAAGAAAAGTATTAAAATAATATTTAAAAAAAAAACAAAAAAAAACTTGGAACTGTAGCGTGTTTGGCTGCTTTGTTACTCATGTACTGACAAGACTTTGGTATTGTTATTGTGAGACTCAACCAAAAGGGGGCGCCCTCATGAAAATCTGGATGCTTAATTTATGGTGTATTGAAAAATCAGCCTGTACTGACTGAGACACTATTACTTACACAATAGAGAGCAATTAAATTATTTGTTTATTATTTTGGTTGCCTGTATAATGCAGTGCAGTTGTACAATAATAAACCTTATTAGGTGTAAACCTTAATAAAAAAAATAACAGTTAAAATGTTACCATATTAACATAACTCATACTAGTTATAGTTATACTATTTTTGAATAGTTTTAAATGTGTCTCAGAAGTCCTGCAATAGTGTGTCTTGGAAATGTGTTTCCCAAAACATAACCATTATTTTGGAATTGAGAGCCTATGCAAGCCCTACTGGCAACCACCATGTTGTGTGTCTAGCTTTTATGCTAATGAATGTTTTCCTTTAAGCGCTATTATGCACTTTATCTTACTTTTTACACACAAGTGATCCTTAGCATGTCCAATAGACGACTTATCACATACTATAATGTATCGTTAAGGAGTGGGACAGTATACAAACGCTAGCAACAACAGAAACAGCATGCTATAATATAATAAATATGAAATTACCAGACTAGGAGCACGTTCATTCAGTTTAATTTTGTTGTAAAAATGTAGATAATCATATCAAATGGGAACGTCTTCGGTTTAAGAAAAACTAAATTAAATCATGACCAAAAATTGTGGTAGTCCGTAACTGTTTCATTTTTAGATTGAGTTGAGTAAAAATTATGTATTCACTCAATTCTAAGGAAATTACGCAATCAATACATTTTTATTTTCAAAGCAAGCGCATTCATCATCTTATATTAGTCTGCATTTAAAAAGGAATGTTCACACCTTTTGAGAGCTGTTGCACCTGATGTGTTGACATAAATCATAACTCAAATAGGAGATATGTCAACTGAGACAATGAAGAGTATTGTCAAGCTTCTTCAAGAAGGTAAATCGTAAATAAAAACGGAATGCAATCATTTGCAAATCCTTTTCAACCTATATTCAATTGAATAGGCTGCAAAGACAAGATATTTAACAGTCAAACTGGTAAACTGTTATTTTTTGGCAAATGTCTCATTTGGAATTTGATCCCTGCAAAATGTTGGAAAAAAAAGCCGGCACAAGTGGTAAACAAGACAGAGAAAGTTGACACTTATTTGGAACATCCCACGGGTGAACAGTCTAGTTGGGAACAGGTAAATGCCATGATTGGGTATAAAAGCAGCTTCTATGAAATGCTCAGTCATTCACAAACAAGGATGGGTTGAAGTTCACCACCTTGCGAGCAAATTGTCCAACAGTTTAAGAACAACATTTCTCAATGAGCTATTGTTAGGAATTTAAGGATTTAACTTCTACGGTCCATAATATCATCAACAGGTTCAGAGAATCTGCAGATATCACTGCACGTAAGCGGCAATACACGTGACCTTCGATCGCTCAGGCAATACTGCATCAAAAAGTGACATCAGTGTGTAAAGGATATCACAACATAGGCTCAGAAACACTTCAGAAAACCACTGTCAGTAACTACAGTTTGTCGCTACATCTGTAAGGGGAAGTTAAAACTCTACTTTGCAAAGCAAAAGCCATTTATCAACAACACCCAGAAACGCCGCCAGCTTCGCTGGGCCCGAGCTCATCTAAGATGGACTGATGCATAGTGGAAAAGTGTTGTGTGGTCTGAAGAGTCCACGTCCTGTCCACTGGACCAAAGAGGAAAAGATCCATCCAGACTGTTATAGGCGCACAGTTCAAAAGCCAGCATCTGTGATGCTGAAAGGTACATACAGGTTTTGGAGCAACAAATGTTGCCATCTGAGCAACGTCTTTTTCATGGATGTCCCTGGTTATTTCACAAAGATGATGCAGAGCCAATAATGTGGCTTCGTAATAAAAGAGTGCAGGTACTAGACTGGCCTGCCTGTAGTCCAGACCTCCCATTGAAAATGTGTGGCGCATTATGAAGCCTAAAATACCACAATGGACACCCCGGACTGTTGAACAACTTAAGCTGTGCTCAAGCAAGAATGGGAAAGAATTCCACCTTCAAGCAAGAATGGGAAAGAATTCCACCTGAAAAGCTTCCCAAACGTTTACGGAGTGTTTTTAAAAGGAAAGGCCATGCAACACAGTGGTAAAATGCCCCCGTGCCAACTTTTTAGCAATGTGCTGTTGCCATTAAATTCTAAGTTAATGATTATTTGCAAAAAAAAAGAAGTTTCTTAGTTTGAACATAGAATATATTGTCTCTGCAGTCTATTAAATGATAAATGGGTTGTACTTGTATAGCGCTTTTCTACCTTCAAGGTACTCAAAGCGCTTTGACACCACTTCCACATTTACCCATTCACACACACATTCACACACTGATGGAGGGAGCTGCCATGCAAGGCGCCAACCAGCACCCATCAGGAGCAAGGGTGAAGTGTCTTGCTCAGGACACAACGGACGTGACAAGGTTGGTTCTAGGTGGGATTTGAACCAGTGACCCTCAGGTTGCGCACGGCCACTCTGCCACTGCGCCACGCCGTCCCTATTCAATTGAATATAAGTTGAAAAGGATTTGCAAATCGTTGTATACTGTTTATATTTACGATTTACACAACGTGCCAACTTCACTAGTTTTGGGGTTTGTAAAAGGCATGTGCGCTGGTACTAGTACAGAAAACTTCAAGCAATATGTCTTGTAAAAAGATAACAAATGGGCGGAAACTGGAGTCACACCGTAAAAAAGCGCCTAAAGTACATGGGATTTAAATACAGAAAAGCTAAACGAAAGCCGTCATGAAACCTTAACAGCAAAAACCAAAGTTACAATGGGCAAGGGAAAGGCAATGTTTAACTTGGGATGACTGGTTAAGTCACATCCAGTGATGAATCACAAATCTGCATAGGTAAATGTAATGATGCGAAACTTTAAAGGGGAACATTATCACCAGACCTATGTAAGCGTCAATATATACCTTGATGTTGCAGAAAAAAAGACCATATGTTTTTTTAATCGATTTCCGAAGTCTAAATGGGTGAACTTGCCGATTGAAACGCCTTTCAATTGTTCGCTGTCGGAGCAATGACCTTTCACCCTGACGTCACAACAGGAAGCAATCCGCCATTTTCTCAAACACATTACACACACCAAGTCAAATCAGCTCTGTTATTTTCCGTTTTTTCGACAGTTTTTCGTACCTTGGAGACATTATGCTTCGTCGGTGTGTTGTCTGAGGGTGTAACAACACGAACAGGGACGGATTTAAGTTGACTTACGTGGAGTGTGCTAATCAGACATATCAATAGTCACGGCATGCTAATTGATGCTAACATGCTATTTAGGCTAGCTGAATGTACATATTGCATTATTATGCCTCATTTGTAGCTATATTTGCATCCAGGTTTTCCCTCCACCCACATTTAATGCCAAACAAACACATACCAATCGACAGCTTCAAGTTGCACCAGCGGTCAAAAGATGCGAAAGTCCCTCGTTTGTTCTGTTCTATCATAGCATCACTACCGACGATAGCGATGCTACGACAGAGATGTGTGGATATCCTGCGACACTCAAAGGAGATGCATTTCCAACGATAAAGTCAACGAAATCACAAAGGTGAGTTTTGTTGATGTTATTGACTTATGTGCTAATCAGACATATTTGCGCACGGCATGACTGCAAGCTAATCGATGTTAACAGGCTATTTAGGCTAGCTGTATGTACATATTGCATCATTATGCCTCATTTGTAGCTATATTTGCATCCAGCCTTTCCCTCCACTCACATTTAACGCCAAACAAAGACATACCAATTGACGGATTCAAGTTGCACCAGTGGCCAAAATATGCAATCGTTGGTTAGAAGGCGATGGCCAATTTTGTCCTCGTTGCCGTTGTCTGTCGTGATATGGCTCAATAGCTCCAGTTTCTTCTTCAATTTCGTTTTCGCTATCTGCCTCCACACTCCGACCATCCGTTTCAATACATGCGTGTTCTGTTGACTCGCTTAAGCCGCTGAAATCCGAGTCTGAATCCGAGCTAATGGATATAGCGATGGTGAAAATCAGGCATTCTGAAGCAGTTTTTCGGGATATTGTAAAATTTTGAAAAAAACTTCGAAAAATAAAATAAGCCACTGGGAACTGATTTTTGTTGGTTTTAACCCTTCTGAATTTGTGATCATGTTCCCCTTTAAGTTTGGTGCTGTTCCAATGAGCTTTATGAAAACGACTGCCTGAAGAAAACAAGATTTCCACATGTATTAATGATTCCCTAATTCTTTTCAGGGATTGTAGTTGACGGGGCTATGTTTTAAGATGTATAGCGAGGCCTGTTTATCCCCCCCCCCCAAAGTCCGGTAAGGCTCATCTAGCTAGAGGTGGGTCAAAGGTATTGGTATATCCATGAGGAAAGTCTTTCCCCTTTTATTAACTTCAAAAACAAGTGTTCAAGTCCCTATTTTCTCAAAGTGGAGCAAACGAGTGAGGGAGTTGATCAATTTTTCTCACACACATTACTGTTAGAACAGCGATAAAAAGTAAATTTTGCATCGTGACCTTTAAAAAAAACAACTGTGTTCACCTCATGTTGAGTCTCTCTCACGTGTGACTGAGAGACCAAGTAGTTCAAGATGAAACAAGAAGTTGAAACATGTGTGGAATCTCACTGAAGGAAGAGAGAAAAGCTTTAGGAACTTGGACCGCTGTGCAGGATATTCTTTTACAACCCAGAAGAGGATGTTGTGTCCAGGACCAGTTGAAACCAGCCGTGGGATATTCAAAACCTCAAGGGATGGGAGGTGACGGTGAGCGTTCCAACACCAAGCTGAGACGTGCTGAGACATGGAAGCGTATAAGCAAGAAGTGACACTTTCAACGTTTGCAGTGGGTGCGAACGAGAGCTTAAACAGTGCATTTGCACCAGCTGTCATGTGACTTTTATTAAAAAAAATGTTTGCAATGGAATATTCCTGGAAACACTTCTGCACTGTCAGTGCTCTGAAGTTTTTTCTTTTAGAGGGAAAATGTATTTACAAGGCATCTGTGGTTATTTCACAACAGCTGGATCACACGGCTCTCGCTGGTGTTCAGCGTTTTCTTGCCCAAATGAGCTATTCCTCATCCTGCAGGGATGATACTAGCTAAAGCACTACTGACTGCAGACGGACGTTAGCCGCTAGCTAGCTAATGGCTTGCAAGAGTAAGCCATGCTCATACTTGCCAACTTTGAGACCTCCAATTTCGGGAGGTGGGGGGGTGCATGTTCGGGGGTGGGGAGGAGGCGTGGTTAGCAGCGTGGTTTGGACGGGGGGCGTGGTTAAGAGGGGACGAGTATAATTCACCAACTCGAGTATTTCATATATATAAATATATATATATGTATGAAATACTTGACTTTCAATGAATTCTAACTATACATATTTATTTAATTATATATATATATAAATAAAAGAAATGGTTGAATTTCAGATGGCACCTATCAAATACACAGTAATAAAAACACAGTTCTACTAACTGTACTGTGCTTGCTGGTTATTAAAAAAAAAAACACTTACCTTTCACTATTTGAGTAACCTTTGTTCTGCCATTTGCGTACTGGCGAGCGCTAGTCACTTGCCGTCAGGTGCGCGACCACGTAAATCGTTGGCAAATCAAAAAGCAACCCCATAACGCTATAGCCAACATTCACCAGGAGATGGCAACAGAGAACATAGAATCACTCTATTAAAGACGGCGTCGCCATGGCTGTAACTTCCTCGTTCTTCTGCTTTGTCTCCTTGTGTGTGCAGTTTTTTATTAAAAATCCGTAGATGTTGTAACGTGATTGGGCAGGCAAGCTGTTTATATAACAGGAAAGCGGACATGAAAACAGGCTGTCCCCACTCATGTCCGCATGGAGCTGGAGGGGGCGTGAATTTCGGGAGTTTTCTG
Organism: Nerophis ophidion; assembly: GCF_033978795.1. Taxonomy (NCBI): domain Eukaryota; kingdom Metazoa; phylum Chordata; class Actinopteri; order Syngnathiformes; family Syngnathidae; genus Nerophis; species Nerophis ophidion. Next base: position 70,585,968 of record NC_084611.1, read on the forward strand.
GGAGAAAATTTCTTCTGGGAGGTTTTCGGGAGAGGCGCTGAATTTGGGGAGTCTCCCGGAAAATCCGGGAGGGTTGGCAAGTATGGCCAAGCTCCTCTTGCAAAGCAGCGCTTCAGTGTTTATAGCTTGAACTTTATCTTTCATTTTTAAGCCAAAATGCGCCCATTCTCCCTTTTCTATCTCCACTCTGTTTCTGCTTGTAAGTACTCCATGCATTGCATAACATGTGCCTCCGCTCATGTCTGGAAAATAAAAGAGTACCGGTATTTTTAAGAAGCAGTAAAGTACCATTTTAAATTCATTAGTAACACAGTTTGCATGTTCTCCCCGTGACTGCGTGGGTTCTTTCCGGGTACTCCGACTTCCTCCCACCTCCAAAGACATGCACCTGGGGATAGGTTGATTGGCAACACTAAATTGGCTCTAGTGTGTATGTTGTCTGTCTGTCTGTCTTGGCCCTGCGATGATGTGGCGACTTGTCTAGGGTGTAGACCGCCTTCCGCCAAAATGCAGCTGAGATAGGCTCCAGCACCCCCCGCGACCCCAAAAGGGACTAGGGGTAGAACATGGATGGATGGATTGGACACGAGGGGAACTTATGTCAGAATCACAATCAGAATAGGTTTTATTGCCATTGTTTGAGAACGGGTTCACACACTAGGAATTTTTCTTGGTACAATCATGCAACATAAATCACATATAACACAGAATAGGTAATAAAAATAAAAAGAGCTGTAACTGAGCTATCATATCTATCCTATTAAAGGTTAGGGTTAGGGTTACTAATAGGCGATAATTCTGAAGTTATTGAGGGAAGACTCTAAGTTAATGCCTTACTGGTTGTGTAATAAGGCCATGCAGAATAAGGCATTAATAAGTACTTAATGACTAATTAAGAGCAAATGTGTTACTAATGTGCATGTTAATAAGCAACTAATTAATGGTGAATATAAACCCCATACTAAAGTGTTACCAGAACATTTTCCAAAGTCTACAGTAAGTTTAGTTTAGATTCAATAAGCAATTGTTCGTGAGTATACATCCGGCACAATGATGTTGCTCCAAGAAAATAGAAAATGGAACTGATAAAGAGTCAGTTTGTTGTTTAAAGCCCATTTTATTGGTCTGGACTCCGGAAACCAGATAACTGTGGGCTGTAAATTACCCCCGGATCTGACTTTTTACACATATTACACATTTTGCACATTTTACAGCCACTTATGATGTTATAACAGCACTAATGAAACTGTTACTGTTACAATTTACTGCAACATGTACTCCGGCTTCCTCCCACCTCCAAAAACATGCACCTGGGGGTAGGTTGATTGGCAACACTAATTTGGCCCTAGTGTGTGAATGTGAGTGTGAATGTTGTCTGTCTATCTGTGTTGGCCCTGTGATGAGATGGGGACTTGTCCAGGGTGTATAATGCCTTCCACCCGAATGCAGCTGAGATAGGCTCCAGCACCTCCCGCAACCCCAAAAGGGACAAGCGGTAGAAAATGGATGGGATGGATAGTACCGCAGTACTTTATTTGTGTCGTTATATCGTCCGACCCTAATCCACGCAAAAATCTATTTTTGTCTAAAACGGTGTCCACAGCTCTTCCTGTAATCCTTGCTGCTTCTCCCACGTTTGCCACAAACTACTGGTAGTACAAAGATTCCGTCCAGATTCTGACTCCTTGCTTCGGATAAGGTTTGAGTTCTTTCCAGTGGTCAACAAACTGGGACAGTCTCTGCTGGTCCTCCTCTTGGCCAGATGTGTTGTCATCAAGAGTTTCTTTCCAGTGTCCGGCACCGACTTTACGGTTGGCTTGTGGGCTTCCAGCTCAGTTTAAAGCCGTTTATCTCTTCCTGAGGTTCTGCACTCCAATCATGTCACGTCTATAATCCTCTAAATTTACGACCGAGTCTTTCTCCTTGATCCAAGACTCTCCCTTTTCTAGGTCTCTGAAGAGCTGATGCTGGGGTTGAGACTCATTGAGCTTCGCGTGGCGGCTGGCCGCCTTGCTTTTAATTTTGATGAAACAGCCACTGTCGGTGTTGCACTTCACTTGATGGGGATTCAAGGTCACGAGCCTCTGCAGCTTCCCCTTTTTTGAATGATATACACCGTGGTGAGGTACATACCACACCCTACAATCACAATGGTATAGCTGGTCAAGCATTCCAGACATGAATGAGAAGGAACGATGGGTCTTTATCAGGTCTGTCTTTTAAACTTGTTCTTGAGGTTGCATTGCCTTAATGGCAATCCAATATTGCAAAGACTGTTGACTAGTTTGGATGTCTAGACTACATCCATGAAGTGCTTATCCTCCCGAGAGAGTTCAACTTGTTCTTTCTGTGCAGTTTCAGTGAAGGCCACTTTGAGCTGCCTCTCTCTAAGATCATCAAGTCTGGCCACCAAAATACGATTTACAGAAAAATCTGGCCTCAAACACTAATGTGGCAATTTCCTCCGAGAAGACTATTGACTGTTCAACGCAAAATGGTCTGTACAGAATACTAGCCTCCATTACAGTGAAAACCACTTCCTGTGGCTCTAATGCTTGAGGAACATTAGTGCCAATTAGAAGGTCAACATCTGCATTAATCTCTGGAATTTGTAATGTCTCATGGGCAGCCATTGTTCTAAGATTTCTGATATGAGGGATATTGCCTGATGAACTGGCCTGCTCTGCCGCTTCCAAGTCCAATATCGGGTTTCTGTCAACTACTCTCTTCTGTTCCATTGTTCTGAGATCTGTTCCAACTTTCCCTGCCTTCAGATTCAGCCTATTCATCAGACCTTAATTACAAAACAAGGCTGTACTTCCCAGGTCCAAAACAGCATCTGTAACAAGTATTTCCCTTCTTGGACTTGACTTGTAAAGGAAATATAAAAAGTGTTGTCAGCACTAGACTGTGGTCATTTTCTGAGCTTGTATTAGCCTAAATCCAACTTGTTTTCTTGTCTTTATAGTTGATATGTAGCAAAGTGGGCTGCCTCCAATTGCACATCTCACATACAAGACACCTTCTGAACTCTTTGCCAAAACACAAATAGCCAAAGCACACATGATTTTATTTCAGCAAATAAATGTTCTCCTTGTGTGCCCTTTCCTCCAATAGAAGACACGCATCCAAGGAATGTCCAGCTGCACAAAGCTGTCAGGTTTGTGCATATTTTTTTGTAACAAAGGCATTTGTATATATCTCCAAACAAAGTCTTTACTAGTGTTCATCACTTGTTTCTCCACAAATTATTTAAATGTTATTATTATAACTAAATTTCTACATCCATCCTTAAGTTTAAACCAGGGGTGTCAAACGTACCGCCCAAAAAGGTTTTATCCGGCCCGCGGGATGGGTTTGCTAAGTATAAAAATGAGCCGAAATTTATGAATGAAAGAAACAGCTGTTCTAAATGTTTCCACTAGAGGTCACAATAGCAGTTCTTTGTACCTTTGTAGATTATGCTAGATATGTAAAAAAAAACAAAAAAACACATGGTGTTAGTGCACCAGTCGAGGAAAATAATCCAACTACATAAATAACATCCTGTAAATGGGTTTTGATATTATTTTTTTATCTTCATAGATTGAAAATTAACACCAATGAGTCGACTGGGCAGCACGGTGGGACAGGGGTTAGGGATCTGTTTATTTGTGTTGGCCCTGCGATGAGTTGGCGACTTGTCCAGGGTGTATACCACCTTCTGCCCGAATGCAGCTGATATAGGCCCCAGCACCCCCCTCGACTCCGAACGGGACAAGCGGTAGAAAATGGATGGATGGATGGAGTTTACTGATGAACATTATCACATAATTTATTCACAAAGTACAGGTGGTGGTCATATTATTAGAATATCATGAAAAAGTTGACTTATTTCATTAATTCCATTTAGAAAGTCAAACTTGTAGAATGTATACATTCATTCCAAACAGACTGATACATTTCAAGTGTTTTTTGCCAAAAAGGAGATGATTATAGTTGACAACCAATGAAAACCCTAAATTCAACATCTCAGAAAATTAGAATATGGTGAAAAGATCAGATATTGAAAACACCTGGTGCCACACTCTAATTAGCTAACTAACTCAAAACACCTGGAAAAGCCTTTAAATGGTCTCTCGTTTTGATTCTGTATGACACACAATCATGTGGAAGACTGATGACTTGACAACTTTCCAAAAGATGACCATTTATACTTTAAAGAAGGTGGGCAAGACAAAAAAGGTAATTGCCAAAGAGGTTGGATGTTCCCAGAGCTCTGTGTCCAAGCACATTAATAGAGAGGCGAAGGGAAGACAAAGATGTGGTAGAAAAAAGTGTACAAGCAAGAGGGATAACTGCGCCCTGGAGAGGATTGTCAAACAAAACCGATTCAAAAATGTGGGGGAGATCCACAAAGAGTGGACTGCAGCTGGAGTCAGTGGTTTAAGAACCACCACGCACCGACGTATGCAAGATATGGGCTTCAGCTGTCGCATTCCTTGTGTAAAGCCACTCTTGAATAAAAAAAAACGTCAAAAGCGTCTCGCCTGGGCTCAAGACAAAAAGGACTAGACTGCTGCTGAGTGGTCCAAAGTTATGTTTTCAGATGAAAGTAAATTTTGTATCTCCTTTGGAAATCACGGTCCCAGAGTCTGGAGGAAGACAGGAGAGGCACAGAATCCACGTTGCCTGAAGTCCAGTGTCAAATTTCCACAATCGGTAATGGTCTGGGTTGCCATGTCATCTGCTGGTGTTGGTCCACTGTGTTTCCTGAGTTCTAGGGTCAATGCAGCAGTCTACTAGGAAGTTTTAGAACACTTTATGCTGCCTGCCGCGGACCTATTTTATGGAGGTGAAGATTTCATTTTTCCAACATAACTTGGCACCTGCACACAGTGCCAAATCTACCAGTACCTGGTTTAAGGACCATGGTATCCCTGTTCTTGATTGGCCTGCAAACTCACCTGACCTTAACCTCATAGAAAACCTATGGGGTATTGTGAAGCGGAAGATGCGAGATGCCAGACTCAACAATGCTGAAGAGCTGAAGGCCACTATTAAAGCAACCTGGACTCTCATAACACCTGAGTGCAACAGACTGGTGGACTCCATGCCACGCCGTATTGCTGCAGCAATTCAGGCAAAAGGAGCTGCAACTAAGTATTGATTGCCGTACATGCTGAAACTTTCCATGTTCATACTTTTCAGTTGGCCCACATTTCAAAAAAATATTTTTTGGTACTAGTCGTAACTAATATTCTAATTTTCTGAGATACTGAAGTTGGGATTTTCAGCCCGATTGTAGCTGAGATAGGCGCCAGCGTCCCCCGCAACCCTGAAAGGGAATAAGCGGTAGAAAATGGATGGATGGATGTCAGTACTAATCATCAAAATTTAAGAAATAAACATTTCAAATATATCACTATGTGTGTAATGAATTGATATAATATGTAAGTTTCACGTTCTGAATATAATTACTGAAATAAATCAACTTTTTCATGATATTCTAATAATATGAACAGCACCTGTATAGATAACGACAGATAAAGATAGAATACTATTGACCGCAACATGTACGTGTAAAAAAACTCTTTTATGATTTGTATATTTTTAAAATGTGCTTGTTCTCTTTCTAAACAAAGAAAACAATCTGAAGTTGTCTTTATTTTTAAATGCTCATGCTGTGATTTTACCTGTCCGGCCCACTTGGGAGTAGATTTTTCTCCGTGTGGCCCCCCGACCTAAAATGAGTTTGACACCCCTGGTTTAAATGCTAGTTTCTTTACAACCGTTTGCATGTTAACAGGAACGTTTAGGTCACACAGCGAATCCTCCATAGCCTGGCAACACAAAAAAACAATATGATTGCAAAGCCTTGTAGTCTTCTGACCTAATCACTGGCCAAGAGAATACCTTCTCCAATAAGCTGACGATATTTTAAGCGTGATGAGTGCATCAGGGGTTAGTGCATGTGCCTCACAATACGAAGGTCCTGAGTTCAATCCTGAGCTTAGGATCTTTCTGTGTGGAGTATGCATGTTCTCCCCGTGACTGCGTGGGTTCCCTCCGGGTACTCCGGCTTCCTCCCACCAAAGACATGCACCTGTAGATGGGTTGATTGGTAACACTAAAATGGTCCCTAGTGTGTGAGTGTGAATGTTGTCTGTCTGTGTTGGCCCTGTGATGAGGTGGCGACTTGTCCAGGGTGTATCCCACCTTCCCACCAAATCAGTCTCAATATCCTATAATTCGCATTTGATTAAAAGGTTGCATCTTGAAGATCTGCGATAATCTCATCACACATACACAGATCAAGATCAAAATTATGCGACTAACGAGAATTCCTCAACCATGAGGGGTGTGCTGGATATACTAAGCTTATCATCGCAATAGATTTAGCCTAAAACGCTTTTTAAAAATGTTTAAAGAATGTGATTATTTTGTAGAGCTATCGATCTCATTCCAGATCATCGGGCCTCTACAGGCTATAAAGTTAAATTTAAAGTACCAATGATTGACACACACACACACACACACACTAAGTGTGGTGAAATGTGTCCTCTGCATTTGACCCATCACCCTTGATCACCCCCTGGGAGGTGAGGGGAGCAATGAGCAGCAGCGGTGGCCGCGCCCGGGAATAATTTTTGGTGATTTAACCCCCAATTCCAACCCTTGATCCTGAGTGCCAAGCAGGGAGGTAATGGGTCCCATTTTTATTGTCTTTGGTATGACTCGGCCGGGGTTTGAACTCACGACCTACCGATCTCAGGGCGGAGATTCTAACCACATTACTAAAGCTTGTACACTTTAGATGACAATTATTTCCTCTTAGTAAAGGTTTGGCTCTCCGAAACTGTAATCGTTGCTGTTCCGAGTACTAGGTGCAGTTTGCACAAGATTGCTCCTCAACTCCTTCACCCTAACGCAAACAAGGTTTAAACACAAGACAATGTCCACATGGCCTCTCAAAGATGTATGTCTTGTGTACATAGGAACTTTTGGTCTGTTATGCTTTTATATATGACAATGTTTATGTTTTAGTGCTCTCTGTTGCCTGTGCTGGTGAGCCAAAGACAATTTTCCACTTTGGTGGACAAAGATTCTAATAGGCTCAGCATCGGAATTTAATAAGGTTTTTTGGTAACACTTTAGTATGGGGAACATATTCACCATTGATTAGTTGCTTATTAAAGTAACAAAGACTTAATTTAGAGTTATTTGGACACCAAGGGAACATGTAAGAGTTAGGGTTAGGGTTACTAATAAGCAAAAATTCTGAGGTTATTGAGAAAAGACTCTTAGTCAATGGCTTACTGGTTGTATAACATAAGTTTTGATTGATTGATTGATTGATTGATTGAAGCTTTTATTAGTAGATTGCACAGTACAGTACATATTCCGTACAATTGACCACTAAATGGTATCACCCGAATAAGTTTTTCAACTTGTTTAATTCGGGGTCCACGTAAATCAATTCAGGATAGTACTTAAGTACTTAATAACTAATTACGAGCCAATATGTTACTAATTTGCATGTTATTAAGCAACTGATTAATGATGAATATGTGTTCCCCATACTGAAGTGTTACTTTTTTTTTTTCTTTTCTAATATGAATTCATGCCATCAGATTTAGCAGAAATACACCACACACAGTCAGGGATTCCTCTGCAGTTCTGTACTTTTTTTTTGCCTTAGAAGCAACCAACTCCGTGTCCAAGGTCCAGCTCTTCCCTCGTCCTCCTTAAAAGCTCCCGTACTGGTCTAAACTAGCCTGTCTCCCCTTTAGTCGCTTTTGTCATAAGCCAGTGGTTCTTAACCAGGGTTCGATCGAACCCTAGGGGTTCGGTGAGTCGGCCTCAGGGGTTCGGTGGAGCCTCCACTCAAGACACACCCGACTCATCGTGTACATAAAAACTTCTCCCTATGGGCATATTAAGGATACGGCAACAGCAGAACCTAAAATGATTAGCGGGTGTGTAATTTGTTATGAGTTCCTGCACTGTGTTGGTTTTGTTCTTTAAACAAGGTGATGTTCATGCACGGCTGTGCACCTGTAAAACATCATATAACTTTGTCTTGAATTTGAAAAACATTTTATTTTTCACTAAGGAAGGGTTTGGCGGATGTGCATATGAAACTGGTGGGGTTCAGTACCTCCAACAAGGTTTAGAACCACTGTCGTAAGCAGAATAACAGCTTCTACAGCCTCAGCTTTAATTCTTGCTGTTGAAGTAGTGGATCGACTTATTACTCAGGTTTGTTTCGTTGACTTTCTTGATGTTCAATTTATTTCATTCTAGTACTTTTATTTAACTGCTAGGAACCTCAGGTTTGAAGAGAAAATCAGTTCAAAGACACAATATCATTTACATGCACAAACATTAGATATAAAACATACAACAGATCTGTTGGAAGCTAAAATGTCAAAAATGTAAATCTTTATTGCTAAAATACCATGAGTTATTACTATAAAAATGCACAGTTATTCCATAAAAGATTAACTAAAATGCTAAGAATTAATGCTTTCCAAGAGTCGGATTGAGGTGGGTACATAGTTACTTCTTTCTTGTGAATGTAATTGACCTGTTCTGTACAGAACACTTTCAATTACATTATAAAGTACCACTGATAGTCTCACACACACACTAGGTGTGGTGAAATTACCCTCTGCATTTGACCCATCCCCTGCAAGGTGAGGGGAGCAGGGAGCAGCAGCGGTGGCTGCACCCGGGAATCATTTTTGGTGATATAACTGTCATTTTTGTGTGTTCATGTTTCGTTTTAGTCATGTTCGGTTTTGTTTTTTTGGACGTTGTTTCCTGCTTTTGCACTTCCTTCTTGGCTTTGTTTCCATGCCAACCCATTAGTTTTCACCTGTCCCCATGTCATGCACCTGTTTTCAATCACCATAGTATTATTTAAGCCACAGTTACCAGGTAGTCAGCCTGGCAACATCACCTCCTGCACCCATGATATCCATGCTGCTTTTCTCATACCCTTTCTCGTCAAAGTAAGGGTTTTTGTTTTAGTTGTTCATAGTTCTGCCATTGTGCAAGCTTTAGTTTATGTCCATAGTTTATGCGATAGTGCAAGTGTTTGTTTCCATAGCCAAGTTTTATACCTCCATCGCGAGCGCCTTTTGTTTGTCTTTTTTTAGTTATACTGTCAAAATAAAAAGATGTCTCTACCTTCACGCCATCTCCGGTCCAAGTTCACTTGCTTCTCGGGAAAACAACCACCTCATAGTCCAAGTCGTGACAATAACCCCCAATTCCAACCCTCGATGCTGAGTGTCAAGCAGGGAGGTAAATAGGTTTATAGTCTTTGGTATGACTCGGCCCGGGGTTTGAACTTGCAACCTACCGATCTCAGGGCGGATACTCTAACCACAAGGCCACTGAGCAGGTTATTCATCCTTAAATTCCGTGAAATGCCTATAGTGTTGTCATTCGTGGCCACTTCCACTTCCACACAGCTTGCACTTTTTTGACAAATCTGCAAAATATGTTTCTTAGCATCTTCCACAAAAGCAGTTTTGTGTTGATGGACAGTGTCGATCCAAACATTGTGTTTCTCCTCTTCATCATCAGTAAGCGTAGAAACCACAACATTATGCAAACGACTTGCTTCTTAAAAACCGACTGAATATATTTTCCAGACCTAACTTATTTTTCCAACATCCGTAGCATTTTCCATCTGCTCCTTAATTCCTCCTATTGCTCTTTTTAATCTTCACTTTCGCTTCACGTTCTCTTTGGATCTTATTTCCAAGAGCCTCAATAGTGAGTTTTGTTTGTTTGTCTTTTCGCCTTTCTTTCATTTGCAACACCTGAACTGGTACCATTCCACTCCATTTTCACTCACAACAACCTCCAAAAATACCCAATTCCCACATATTCGCACTTAAAACAGCGTTTTGTAATTTTCTTTTTTTTCTCCTTTTTTAACATGGGATGTTTCGTTGCTTTTCTTATTCCCCCAAAACTTCTAACGGGACATAACCAAACCCACCCTCGTCTTCCGTGCAAACCAACGGTGGGAAATGGTGTGCCTAAATACCAATAGTGTGGCGCCAGATTATAGACAAAACTTAAACACCATTTCAACCCCAACATACACCACCTTGGACATTGCGGTGCTCCACGCCATCGTCTGCTGGGTTGAGGAGGGCAGCACCACCAAAGACCGGAACAGACCCAACAAAGCAATCAGGACAGCCAACGCCATCAGAGGCTGCTCACTAGCTCTCTAGCCAATATCCAGTCTGCGGGGATGATTGAGAATCCGTCCAGGGAGACCGAAGTGACTGATCCGCATCTTCTCCAGTCTGTACCCGCAAACTCCAGTGTAGCAGAGAGCCAGTTCAGTTCAATTTCAGTTTATTTCAAACATGCATATGATACAATGTGTTGTGTTTTGTCATTTCCCCGCCTTCTCTTTTTTATGGTGTCTGTTTTCTTCAGTTAATTAGTCCCTATCGAGGCACACCTGCAACAAATCCCTACATTGGTGTATTTAAGCTCGTCACCGACAGCTGGGCCTTGACAGGTATTTTCTCCTGCACCTTCCCCGTGCATGCGCCTGCTTCACTTTGTCAATCCTGGTACGTTGTCTCTCCTTATTCCTGAAATTCCACACCTCTTTGTGTTTGCTTCCGACCTCCCTGAGGTAAAGAGGATTTTGTGCTGGACCTTTTGTTGTGCCCAGTGCGCCCTGGCCTTTTCCCCTGCCGACCACAGAGGGGACCTGTTTTTGTTTGTTTATTCATGGTGTGCACTTCTGCCCCATTGCCTTTTGTTACACTTTTTGGAGTTATTAGATTTTCCCTTTTTGTAACTCAACATTGCCTCTGGTCTCTGCATCCTGGGGTCACCTCCTTGACCAAATCCTAACACAATGTATACAATGCATCACAAAATTCCAGTTGTTTCATTACAGCACGTCCGAAAAGGAGTAGGAAGAAGCTGAGCTGATTTAATCCTACCCCTTTTCATACCATTGCAATTGTATCCAATGTCCTTGTTCTCTGTATCAGAACAGTGGGCAAATAAATAATAAATGAATAATATACCATGGTAAGTAAAGAAATATTAAATACATAAATTATCTTTATCGCTGAAGAAAACAAAACAAAACAAGATGTTCATCATAATTCTTGTTCTGTGTACTTTGTGAACAGTTGTAGTTTGAACAGTACCTTACCCTAAATCATATTGGTGCTTTGTTTGATTTATTTGGTTAGTCCATTCCATAATTTAATTCCACATACAGATGTGCTAAAGGTTTTTATTGCTGTACGAGCATACAAATGTTTAAAATTAGATTTTCCTCTAAGGTTTTATTTCTCCTCTTTTGTTGAAAAAAATTGTTGTACATTCTTGGGTAACAGGTTATAGTTTGCTTTATACATAATTTTTGCTCCAAATCGTTGAATTTTAATATTTGTGATTCAATAAATAAAGGGTTTGTATGTTCTCTATATCCAACATTATGTTTTTGTCAGAATAATTGTATCTAAGTTATAAAAAAAACTTTGTTTCCATGAGTTCCCGGCGAGAGGACAAAAGCTGTCTTTGACATTACCAAGCAAAAGGCTTGTAAAACTCCACTGTGTAGGATGGGAAGCAACATGAAGGTGTCGGTTTCTTTGATCTGTTGTAATCCACAGGAAGATCTTGTCTTGACCCGAGATCTACAAAGCGGGGAGGAAGCGGGACCTGACGCAAGCTCCAGGCATCTTTTCTTTGAACTGTTTTGTGACCAAGAAACAGTGTTGCCATGTAATCAGGGAAAGTCCAAATAAAAGAAAAGGGCGTGCAATCCTGTCGTGAGAGCGTGGTGGATGACTGTACGAAGAGTACAGCCCAGACGGCAAGTCCTCAATGAGCTAAATTGAATTCTGTCTCTGTTAAATTCCTTACTTGTCTGTTTAATAGATGTCATCGGTGTTTGAACCTGACCGTTTTATTATTATTGATTAATTATTATTGTAACACAGTTAGTGAATGAAGCGCACGTTTATAGTTGTTTCCCCATATTTCTACACAACAACTAAGATATGGTAACACTAGCAAGCAGTGGAGAATATGAAGTGATTTTCAGTCTAAAACATCCATCCATCCATTTTCTTCCGCTTATCCAAGGTCAGGTCGCGGGGGCAGCAGCCTAAGCCGAGAAGCCCAGACTTCCCTCTCCCCAGCCACTTGGTCCAGCTCCTCCAAGGGAATTCCGAGGCATTCCTAGACCAGCTGGGAGACATAGTCTTCCCAACGTGTCTTAGGTCTTCCCCGTGGCCTCCTACCGGTCGGGCGTGCCCTCCATAGGGAGGCGTTCGGGTGGCATCCTGAGCAGATGCCCGAACCACCTCATCTGGCTCCTCTCGATGTGGAGGAGCAGCGGCTTTACGTTGAGCTCCTCCCGGATGAAAGAGCTCCTCACCCTATCTCTAAGGGAGAGCCCAGCCACCCGGCGAAGGAAACTCATTTTGGCCGCTTGTACCCGTGATCTTGTCCTTTTGGTCATGACCCAAAGCTCATGAGCATAGGTGAGGATGGGACTGTATATCGACCGGTAAATTGAGAGCTTTGCCTTCCGGCTCAGCTCTTTATTTGCCACAACGGATCGATACAGTGTCCACATTACTGAAGATGCCGCACCGATATGCCTGTCGATTTCACGATCCACTTTTCCCTCACTCGTGAACAAGACTCTGCGGTACTTGAACTCCTCCACTAGAGGAAAGATCTATGGTCTAAAACATGATTTGCTTTATTCATTATTGACGTGTTTCTTGCTACTTTATGTTGTATAGTTTTTACATGAGATTTCCAATTAATTTTATCATCTATTATTACACCCAAAAATGTGTTTTCTTTTACCTTTTCAATAGGTATTTGTGTTTGACTTTACCCCCTACTGTTACCAAATAGCATTATTTTAGTCTGACTGAGATTCAAAGATAGTCTGTTTTTTTCAAGCCATCTTTTTAAATGTGTTCATTGGTTGGTCTGGAGTGCAGACATGGTCATGACTCCCATGGGCAGATCCAAAAGTTCACCAAAAAGCAGAGCGGGAGCCACAAAAGTGCCAGCCCTTGTTGCGCAACGGCCCAATCCAAAAGGGAAACATCAAGAACACAAGCGGAGAAACACAAGAGAACAGAGCTCCTGCAAGAAGCAGCCACTGCAGAGACTTCCTCTGATGAAAACAACACAGCCCCACCCAGTGTGACCCACAACTAATCACATACATCAGGGGTGTCAAATGTACGGCCCGCAGAGTTGGATCAGGCCCGCGAACAGGTTTTATCCAGCCCGCGGGATGAGTTTGCTAAGTATAAAAATTTGCTGAAAATGTTTTTAATGAAACAAATTGCTGTTTTAAATGTGTCCACTGAATGTCGCAATAACAATTACTTGTATCTTTGTAGATGATGCTGTTTATGTACAAAAAACAAACTACATGATGTTAGTACACCAGTCGAGGAAAATTAGCAAACTACATAAATAACATCCTGTAATTTGATTTTGATATTATTTTTTTTATCTTGATAGATTAAAAATTAACACCAATGAGTTGACTGATGAACATTATCACATCATTTATTCAGAAAGTATACATAACGACAAATAAAGGTAGAATACTATTAACCGCAACATGTAAGTGTAAAAAAAAGCCCAACAACATTATGATTTGTACATTTTCAGAATGTGCTTGTTCTTTTCTTAAACAAAGACAGCAATCTGAACTTGTCTTTATTTTTAAGTTATCGTGCCAGGATTTTACCAGTCCGGCCCACTTGGGAGTAGATTTTTCTCCATGTGGCCTCCCATCTAAAATGAGTTTAACACCCCTGACATACAGGATTCAGGATGCTTTATTATTGTCCATCCCTTTAACATGTACAAGACATATAAGAACTGAAATTACATTTTCGGCACAGTCCCACTAAGAGCAGATATATGTTACAGGGAGACAAGAACAGGACCGCCAACGGATTAGCCACTTACGGCGCTCCTTAAAAAAGGAGGAAAAAAGCTGATAATGGCTAAGGGGGGAAGAGTGAAAAATATCAGTCATTGGCTGGACCCTCGGGAGGGGGTACAGACTGAGCCCAAGGGAAAAAAACGTAATTTGCCATAGCACACATAAACAAGTCACATATAATCACAGTGGTGGTGAAGGCGTTGGGTGGGTGTTTGGAGGTGTGTTTGTGTATATGCCCATTGCCGGGACGGCGTGGCGCAGTGTGAGAGTGGCCGTGCGCAACCCGAGGGTCACTGGTTCAAATCCCACCTAGAACCAACCTCGTCACGTCCGTTGTGTCCTTAGCAAGACACTTCACCCTTGCTCCTGATGGGTGCTGGTTGGCGCCTTGCTTGGCAGCTCCCTCCATCAGTGTGTGAATGTGTGTGTGAATGGGTAAATGTGGAAGTAGTGTCAAAGCGCTTTGAGTACCTTGAAGGTAGAAAAGCGCTATACAAGTACAACCCATTTATTATATTTATTTATCATTGTCTTTGGGTGGAGTGGTGTTGTGTCTATAGGCCCGGGGCCGTGCTGCATGTGCAAGCAAAGGTCGATTTCCAGGTGTCGTTAGGTTTAGATTTGGAGGACAGTGCAAATACAGAGGCTTCAAAAAAGTGTAGACAAGACAAGACAAAGAGAGCAAGCAAGGAGAAGACGGGAATAGAAAAAAAATGCGACCGCCCTCAGCAGAGGCAAGACAGGAAGAGAATAGCAAGAGTCGAATACTATCAGGTGGTCGATATTTTCGGATGTTTTTTTATGTTGGGGGCAACACTGTGGAAGAGTGATTAGTGCATCTGCCTCACAATACGAAGCTCCTGACTTTTCTTGAGTTCAATCCCAGGCTCAGGACCTTTCTGTGTGGAGTTTGCATGTTCTCCCCGTGACTGCGTGGGTTCCCTCCGGGTATTCCGGCTTCCTCCCACCTCCGAAGACATGCACCTGAGGATATGTTGATTGGCAACACTAAAAATTGGCCCTGGTGTGTTAATGTGAGTGTTAATTTTGTCTATTTGCGATGAGGTAGCGACTTGTCCAGGGTGTAGCCAGCTTTCCGCCTGAATGCAGCTGAGCTAGGCTC
The DNA here is from genome assembly GCF_033978795.1 of Nerophis ophidion. Lineage (NCBI taxonomy): Eukaryota > Metazoa > Chordata > Actinopteri > Syngnathiformes > Syngnathidae > Nerophis > Nerophis ophidion. The sequence continues at coordinate 70,601,063 of NC_084611.1, forward strand.
CAGTGACCCCCCCACGACCCCAAAAGGGACAAGCGGTAGAAAGATGGATGGATGGATGGATGTTATGTTGGGTTCCTTTGAGGGCTATCCCCCGATACCGGCCAATCGATATCTTGGTATGATATTGGCATAAAACTATGTTATTGGATCAGTCTTGTTTTTTCTGCTGATAATATCGAAAAAATGAATTATTTCCAAGTTTCACCTACGGCAGGGGTCGGGAACCTTTTTGGCGGAGAGAGCCATGAAAGCCAAATATTTTAAAAAGTATTTCCATGAGAGCCATATAATATTTTTTTTTTAACACTGAATACGGGGGCGGTATAGCTCGGTTGGTAGAACGGCCGTGTCAGCAACTTGAGGGTTGCAGGTTCAATTCCCGCTTCCGCCATCCTAGTCACTGCCGTTGTGTCCTTGGGCAAGACACTTTACCCACCTGCTCCCAGTGCCACCCACACTGGTTTAAAAATGTAACTTAGATATTGGGTTTCACTATGTAGAGCGCTTTGAGTCGCTAGAGAAAATCAATCAATCAATCAATCAATGTTTACTTATATAGCCCTAAATCACTAGTGTCTCAACGGGCTGCACAAACCACTACGACATCCTCGGTAGGCCCACATAAGGGCAAGGAAAACTCACACCCAGTGGGACGTCGGTGACAATAATGACCCAGTGGGACGTCGGTGACAATGATGACTATGAGAACCTTAGAGAGGAGGAAAGCAATGGATGTCGAGCGGATCTAACATGATACTGTGAAAGTTCAATCCACAATGGATACAACACAGTCGCGAGAGTCCAGTCCAAAGAGGATCCAAGACACAGCAGCGAGAGTCCCGTTCACAGCGGAGCCAGCAGGAAACCATCCCAAGCGTAGGCGGACCAGCAGCGCAGAGATGTCCCCAGCCGATACACAGGCGAGCAGTACATGGCCACCGGATCGGACCGGACCCCCTCCACACGGGAGAGTGGGACATAGAAGAAAAAGAAAAGAAACGGCAGATCAACTGGTCTAAAAAGGGAATCTATTTAAAGGCTAGAGTATACAAATGAGTTTTAAGGTGAGACTTAAATGCTTCTACTGAGGTGGCATCGCGAACTGTTACCGGGAGGGTATTCCAGAGTACTGGAGCCCGAATGGAAAATGCTCTATAGCCCGCAGACTTTTTTTGGGCTTTGGGAATCACTAATAAGCCGGAGTCCTAAGCGCTATATAAATATAATTCACTTCACACAATACAACTAAATACGTATCTTTATAAGTAAGACCAACATTTTTAGAGTATATTAAGTCTTGCATCTTTTAATAACATTGTTATTTTTAAGCAAACCAATAATTAATAAAATACTTGTTGAACAGGTGCGGTAGAAAATGCATGAGAATGTTTTATATTTTGAACGTTATTTTTAACACTGTGATTACCAGCGGAATTATTCATTACTTATCGTGTTAAGTAATGTCAGCTAAGATTTATTTGAGAGCCAGATGCAGTCATCTCGAGCCATAGGTTCCCTACCCCTGACCTACGGATTGGTAATATCAGCGTCTGTGATATGAAAGCCCATTTTCCATCTGTAGTCGTGTTGGGTTGTGTTAACTTTTTTTGTAGAAAAGCAAAAATGTTGATTTCCTAAGGTAATACTGCTTCATTTCAGGGAGATGTTACATTATTATTGTGGTTTGCAGTGTTGTACAAATGCATCACACGGACAATCCCAGTAACATGAAGTCCTCTCTGACGGTGTCAATTAGAGCTGAGCTTAGGGTTGTACAGTATACCGGTGTTAGTATAGTACCGCAATACTAATGAATCATTTTCGGTACTATACCGCCTCTGAAAAGTACCGGTCCACCACCCCCCGTGCCCCAACCGTTGTGTCGTTGCTGGTTTAGGAGCAGACAAGCAAGTTCGGCAGCGCAAAATCACTGAGCAGTTACAAGCAGACACAGTGTGTAGACAGAAATGGGAGAACGGACGCATTTTGGCTTAAAAACTAACAATGAAGGTGAAGTTATAACACTGAAACGCCCACCAGAAGAGGTGTTTTAAGACATAGCGGCTAAAGTCCAGCTGCAGCCGGCAGTGTTTTAGCTACTTCTAAATCACTAATCCTCGCCTCCATGGCAACAAATAAACTAAGTTTCTTACAAGTATCATCCCTGCAGGACGAGGAATAGCTAAAGATGCTTCTCTACACACCGTAGCTCACCGGCGTCAAAATGTAAACAAACGCCATTGGTGGATCTACACCTAACATCCACTGTAATGATACCAAGTACAGGACCGTATCCAGTCGATACTACTATAAAAACGTCAATATTTTTTAGTATCACAATGTCTTATTTGTTTTTTTTTTTTATTTATATTACGTTTATAAACTCAGGAAATATGTTCCTGGACACATGAGGACTTTGAATATGACCAATGTATGATCCTGTAACTACTTGGTATCGGATTGATACCCACATTTGTGGTATCATCCAAAACTAATGTAAAGTATCCAAACAACAGAAGAATAAGTGATTATTACATTTTAACAGAAGTTTAGATGGAACATGTTAAAAGAGAAAGTAAGCAGATATTAACAGTAAATGAACAAGTAGATTAATAATACATTTTCTACCGCTTGTCCTTAATAATTTGGACAAAATAATAGAATGGAAAATGACAAAATATGTTACTGCATATGTCAGCAGCTAAATTAGGAGTCTTTGTTTGTTTACTTACTAATAAAAGGCAAGTTGTCTTGTATGTTCACTATTTTATTTAAGGACTAACTTGCAATAAGAATAAAATGTTTAATGTACCTTAAGATTGTTTTTGTTCAAATAAAGCTACTAATGCAATTGGTTGTGTTGCCCTTTATTTAGAAAAAAAAGTACAGAAAAGTATCGAAATTATTTGGTACCGGTACCAAAATGTTGGTATCGGGACAACACTCGCTGAGCTGTATTGTTTTTTTTTTTGTTTTTTTTTAAGGCGGTTCAGTCCAGCTCTGATATCGGAATGTCAGACCGCATCACAAACATGATACGTGTCTTCTTCATCGCTCTCATTGCTCCGTCAACCACAGGAGGCCTGCATTCATTCAACAGTCTTCGGAGACGTGTGATGTCATCTCCAAAGAGTGAAAAGTATGCGCCAGTGTGTGTGTGTGTGTGTGTGTGTGTGTGTGTTTGAGTTTGCGGGGGTTCACACATGTCAAGAACCACATGAGCAGAACTAAGAAGAGCGCCACTTTTCTAGTTGTTTCTATTATAAGGTCAATGATGAGGGGCCTGCGGTCGCAAGAACACCAAGATTGTCGCGAAAATCTTTTCCAGATGACGATAAAGCAGCTCTGCATGCGATCCACACACACGAACGTACACACACAAACACACACATACACACACGCTAGTCACACATTGCACAAGAGTTAGTTTTATGATCAAGAAAAAGGAAAAAAAGATGCTTGCTGTCACGCAACTTTCATCAGGCCTTCTTCCGTCGCACTTTTGTTTCTCCTCTGATGGAGGCTCAACATCAACTAAGGTTCCTCATCCTTTGTTTTTTTACTTGTTGTCAGCTACAAACTTTTGATTTACTCAGTGGCGCAGTGGTTAGAGCATGGGTGTCAAACTCTGGCCCGCGGGCCACATTTGGCCCGCCGTGTAATTTAATTTGGCCCTTGAAGCAATATCAATTTAGCGGTGCAGCTGTAACGCCGCATTCACCGCTAATTCTCATATTCTTGCCAATCCTCCTAATTTTCCCGGTAGACTCTCGAAGTTCAGTGCCCCTCCCGAAAATCTCTCGGGGCAACCATTATCCCGAATTTCTACCGATTTCCACCCGGACAACTATATTGGGGGCGTGCATTTAAGGCACTGCCTTTAGCGTTCTCTACAACCTGTCGTAACGTCCGCTTTTCCTCCATACTAACAGCGTGTCACATAATATTTGTGGCTTTTACATACACACACACACACACACACACACACACACACACACACACACACACACACTCACACACACACACACACACACACACACACACACACACACGCACAAACACACACGCACACACACACGCACAAACACACACACACACACACGCACACACACACACACAAGTGAATACAGGGCATACTTGGTCAACAGCCATACAGGTCACACTGAGGGTGGCCGTATAAACAACTTTAGCACTGTTACAAATATACGCCACATTGTGAACCCACACCAAACAATAATGACAAACACATTTCGGGTGAACATCCGCACCGTAACACAACAGAACAAATACCCAGAACCCCTTGCAGCACTAACTCTTCTGGGAAACTTCCAGCAAACTGAGCAGTAATTAACGTTTTATTAATGCATTTTCTCTTGCTACGTCAAGGCTTGAATGTTTGGTTCATTCATTATTGTTATTTTATTTTCAAATGTATTATTAGCCTGTGGAAAAAATTTGATATTTACCTCAGAAGATTGCAAATAGAAAAAAAAGCCATTACATTTTTATTAAAATTTTATTTCATATGCCATTGATATTTTTATTATTATTATTATTATTATTATTTGAAACTGGATTTTGCCTGTCACTAAAGTTATATAAGCCTTGCTTGTTCAATATTTAATGCAAATCTTGTTTGGGTCCCTATTAAAAGGTTAATTTGTTCAACCTCCGTTTAAAATTTTGGCCCACACTGTATTTGAGTTTGACACCCCTGGATTAGAGTGTCCGCCCTGACATCGGTAGGTCGTGAGTTCAAATCCCGGTCGAGTCCTACCAAAGACTATAAAAATGGGACTCAATGCCTCCCTGCTTGGCACTCAGGTTGGAATCACCAAAAATTATTCCCGGGCGCGGCACCGCTGCTGCTCACTGCTCCCTCACCTCCCAGAGGGTGATCATGGATGATGGGTCAAATGCAGAGAATAATTTCGCCACACCTAGTGTGTGTGTGACAATCATTAGCAATTTAACTTTTAACTTAACTTTAATTTTGAAGCTCCAGGCGGACAGGTGGTCACAGGCAGGGGTAGATCAACAAAACAAAAACGTGGAAGTTGTATGAGTCGCAAAACCATAGTGATACAGTAAAATCTAGGGAGGAATAAAAGTGTGCCAACATATCCGTTCGTATATCTTTAAGTAGAGCGCAGATCTCCACCAAAGTATTTTTTTTTTGTTCATTTGAATAATTCGATATTTTATTTTATGTTATTTTTATGTAATTTTTTATTAGATTGTTACCTTACGTTTTACTGAATTCACCTTTAAAACAATTTAAAATTGTGTCTAATTTCATTTCATTTCACTCAATTTTTGCATGTCTTTATTTTACACAATATTGCCTTAGTTTATGCTGCATTGCGTTATTGTATTATTTTATACTAACACAATTACAGTATAAAATATTGCAATGTATTTTTGTTTTATTCCATGTTTAGTTAATGTAATATTTTAATATTTTATTTTATGTTATTATACTTATAATATTTTGTATTATAAGTATATTTTATTAATGTGGAATTATTCTTATACTTTTTAAATCAAACTTGTATTTAATTTGATAGATGTTTTGTACTAAAACGAAAATAAAAAGTTAATTATTGGTATTTTTGTGCAAAACAAATTCAATTAAACAGGTATCAACCACGCAGTCTGATAGTTTATACATCAATGATGAAATATTAACATTGCAACACAAGCCAATACGGCCTTTTTAGTTTATTAAATTGCAATTTTAAATTTCCCGGGTGTTTTTTCTTGAAAACGTCGCAGAATGACGATGTGAACGCGTGACGTCACGGACTGTAAGGAAATATTAGCGCTGCGCACACACACAGCTAAAAGTCGTCTGCTTTACCCGCATAATTACACAGTATTTTGGACATCTGTGTTGCTGAATCTTTTGCAATTTGTTCAGTTAATAATGGAGAAGTCAAAGTAGAAAGATGGAGTTGGGAAGATTTAGCCTTTAGCCACACAATCATACGGTGATTCCTTGTTTAAAATTCCCGGAGGTGAAGCTTTACTATGGATCAGAGTGGTCAAGCGAACATGGATCCCGACCAAAAGTCAACAAGCAGTTTTCGGTGAGAAAATTGTGGTAAAAAGTCGCCACTTACCAGAGATAAGCTGAGCTTGTGCCGTCCATACAGCTGCCGTCGACTTCCCTTAGACACTGGCCTCAAGACACCCCTCCGACTATCAGGTACTATTAAACTCACTAGAACACTAGCAACACAATAGAAAAATAAGGGATTTCCCAGAATTTTCCTCGTAAATGTGTCAAAAAACATCTGAATCTGTCCCAATGCTATTGCCTTTTTTTTTTTAACTTGATTTTTTTTTTTTTTCTAGCCCTTCGCTATCAATATCCTCAAACACGAATCTTCCATCCTCGCTCAAATTAATAGGGAAATTATGGTTTTCTCTGTCCGAATAGCTCTTTTTGTTGGAGGCTCCCGTTAAAAACAATGTGAGGACGTGAGGAGCACTCACACGGGTGACGTCTTCGTCTGCGACTTCCGGTAAAGGCAGGGCTTTTCTGTTAGCGACCAAAAGTTGCGAACTTTATCGTCGATGTTCTCTACTAAATCCTTTCAGTAAAAATATGGCAATATCACGAAATGATCAAGTATGACACATAGAATGGACCTGCTATCCCCGTTTATATAAGAAAATCTCATTTCAGTAGGCCTTTAATTAATATTACATACCAGTGGTGGGCCGTGCGTTTCCCACCTAGCCCTTCAGTAATGTCCTCTGTCCAATGATTACCTCTCATAATACCATAATTGATGTCACCACATGACCATTGCTGGAGAAATACTTTACAGGAACACATTTACGCACTACTCTGCGCTGAACCACCTCAACAGTGTACAAAACAGGTTATTTTCTGGCGCATTAAAACTTCAATAAACCCGCATCAGCAATTATAACATATCTTATGTGGTATGTCAAAATTGAAATGGCAAAAAACCTATAAACATGAAAAAATTAAGAAATAAAATATTTGAACATACAATCTGTAGAACCCATTCGAGCTTCGGGGGTTGGCCGACATGGTCTCACAAGATGTAGTTCTCTTTAAATATTCTTCTTGAAAACGGCCTTGCAAATACATGTGTTGTCTTGTCTAATCATAGAAGATGCAGACGAGGCGTGTAGGCGGATTTCTTAAAATTTACTCCACAGCGTGCTCATCAAAAAAATCCAGCTGGCTAAACGGGGGCTACTGGCATGCACTTCATTACTGTGGCATGCTGGGTAATGGAGTTCTTATGGTACATAGCCCATAACATCACAATATATATCTGCCTTAGGCCAGCTGGAAGGCCTTAATGACAACAACTCGTGATCTGATTGGCTATCATATTTACATTATACATGCGCTTCTTGACGCCCCACCCCCACCCATGGCGGCTCCCAACAATGGTGTGATCTGCTGCTAGGGAGGGGCGGCCCTGCATGCATTATGTTATGTTGCATTCCATTAGGTTGTTTTGTTTTGTTTGTAACGCACAATGATTCTACTGCGCAGTGTCAACCATGCTCAACTGTTCAAATCTGCTGCTGCTCGAGTGCTGACGAGAACTAGGAGACAAGCTTGTCTCTGCGTTAAATTATTAAACGTCATTCAAAATAAAAGATGAAGGGCCTCTATCCAACATCTCACCTGTTGCCGTGGGGACAGCCCAAGCAGCTGTACAGGAAACACGCGTGGAAAGTATGATGTATGCGTCGTTCACCACATAAGCAAAGTATACAATGCAGGGGTTGGGGTATAAACACAATCATCGCATCTGTAACATCTCACACTAACTGCAGCGCATGAGCTGGCGTAAACAGGAAGTTGTAACTGCTTTTTGTCCCTGGCTTGTGGTGGTATTTCCTCCTTGTCTTTTCTCGCCTTTGTCATCATGAGACAAACTGTTCAAATGGTTAAATGGAAGCTTTATGTATTGTGGTGCCCCTAATATATCCAATGCTTATTGACATTTCCCATGGTAATAGTATTCAGATTTTTTTTTTGCATTAAATAATTTTCTAAAACAATATGCCACAATATATTTTTTATGCAAAATCGTTAGGTGTATACAGTCTACTACTGACATTTCTAAAATAAATTAAAACATCATTCTACTTTTTAAAGCAATTTTTGTATTTCATTTTCATACTTACATTTGACCTCCATTGATATATATATATATATATACATATATACACACACACGGTGTGGCACAGTGGGGGAGTGGCCATGCGCAACCCGAGGGTCCCTGGTTCAATCCCCACCTAGTACCGACCTCGTCACGTCCGTTGTGTCCTGAGCAAGACACTTCACCATTGCTCCTGATGGGTGCTGGTTAGCGCCTTGCATGGCAGCTCCCTCCATCAGTGTGTAAATGTGGAAGTAGTGTCAAAGCGCTTTGAGTACCTTGAAGGTGGAAAAGCGCTAAACAAGTATAACCCATTTATTTATCATTTATATATATATATATATATGTGTGTGTATATATACAGTGGGGCAAATAAGTATTTAGTCAGCCACCGATTGTGAAAGTTCTCCCACTTAAAATGATGACAGAGGTCTGTAATTTTCATCATAGGTACACTTCAACTGTGAGAGACAGAATGTGAACAAAAATCCAGGAATTCACATTGTAGGAGTTTTAAATAATTTATTCGTAAATTATGGTGGAAAATAAGTATTTGATATACATATATATATATATATATATATATATATATATATATATATATATATATATATATATATATACATATATATATATATATATATATATATACATATATATATATATATATATATATATATATATATATATACATGTATATATCCCGAATTCGGAGGTCTCAAGGTAGGCAAGTATGGTGAGGAGTGAAAATAAGATGTATCCAAGATTAAATACTTCTATAAACTGGACTTTAAGACAAAATGAATGCGATCATACAAAGTACGTTTTAATGGAGGACAGCTATTACTGCTTCAGATACAAATACAGAAAGGTAAAATACACAAAAAATACTTGATTTATTTTGCTGAAAGCAAATGGGACCGAAATGTATTTAACAACAACTTTATCAAATACTTTTTGGACCCATTTATCATATCATAACATTATGGTAACGTTTTTATGAAAGCGAATAACTCCCTTTCCCCCCCCCCTGTAACTCTAATGTGCCACCTAAATCAACAATGACTAGAGCTGCACATATGAATTTAAGTAAAAAATATATATATATATATATGTATATATATATATATGTGTATGTATCCATCCATCTATCCATTTTCTACCACTTATTCTCTTTGGTGTCACGGGGGGCGCTGGTGCCTATCTCACAATCGGGCAGAAGGCGGGGTACACCCGGGACAAGTTGCCACCTCATCACAGGGCCAACACAGATAGACGGACAACATTCACACACTAGGGCCAATTTAGTGTTGCCAATCAACCTATCCCCAGGTGCATGTCTTTGGAAGTGGGAGGAAGCCGGAGTACCCGGAGGGAACCCACGCATTCACGGGGAGAACATGAGAACATGCAAACTCCACACAGAAAGATCCCGAGCCTGGAATTGAACCCAAGACTGCAGGACCTTCGTATTGTGAGGCAGACGCACTAACCCCTCTTCCACCGTGATATGTATATATATATATATATATATACACATATATATATTGTTTTTGTGACATAGATACAGTATATATATATGTATTTTTTTTTTTTTTTTGGCCGAGAGTGGAGTCGGCTGTCTTGGTTGCTTTGTTGGATCTGCTTCTGTCTCTGGCCATGCTCCCTCCTCCCCAGCGGACAATGGCGTGGAACACCGCAGAGGCCACCACAGTGGATATGTTTATTTTACTTTTTATTCATAGCTGTATGTAGAAGTGTCTGGTTGTATCTGCTGCTTTAATGTCTTTAATGACCTTTGTGTTCTTTGATGTTTGATGTTTCCCTCTTACACACATGTAAGAGGGATGTGTACTATGGCTATATATATATATATATATATAGCCATAGTACCCCCCCCCCCCCCCCCCCCTTGTTTACCTGTATGTCATCTTTTTTTGTAAGGGGCGCTGGAAGCCGGCAGACCCGTCAGCGATCCTGTTCTGTCTCCCTGTAATGCTGTAATGTTTGTCTGATCTTGAATGGGATTGTGCTGAAAATTGTAATTTTCCTGAAGGAACTCTCCTGACGGAATAAATAAAGTACTATCTAAAATCTAAAATCTAAAAAAAAAAAAAAAAATATATATATATATATATATATATATATGGCCCTGCGATGAGGTGGCGACTTGTCCAGGGTGTACCCCGCCTTCCGCCCGATTGTAGCTGAGATAGGCGCCAGCGCCCCCCGCGACCCCGAAAGGGAATAAGCGGTAGCAAATGGATGGATGGATGGATATATATATATATAAATATACATATATATATATATATATATATATATATATATATATATATGTATATATATATATATATATATATATATATATATATATGTCACAAAAACAACTGTAGACAAGAAGCAGCACACAAACAAACGGTTGAATGGATGATGAACCCCCATAGCAGATGTTGTAACCCATTGAAGACCTTGTACTAAACACAAAAAATACCCTAAAAACGACAGTTTGAAAGGAATATGAATAATTTGACGATGACAAATTATTAATGTATTATTTTTTTACATGTCTGGCGCTCACAGGTTGGACCTCTCGGTCACGCGTTAGTGTTTCACCTTTTACGGTCCTAACTGTCAATCAATCCATCCTCGCTCTGCAATTGGCTGGCGGGGTCGCCACTCTTGAGCCAATAGGGAACAGGCATGGGCGGGGCCAAGAGCACCGTCCAAGGAGCTGTCGCACCGCGCCCTTTCAGCTCAACCCAGCCAGAGACCGCCGAACTTCGCCGACAGGTAACAACAAAGAAGACTCCAAGAAGTCCCGGAAGACGCAGTCAGCGGTTCGCCTGAGGACATTGCAGCTTTGTTCCAAGTTGTGGGCTGGAACGGAGCCTCGCTGAAATCCCAACTTTCTTTTGTTTTTTTGGGGAGGGGGTTTGATTTCCGGATTGTTCACCTTTTGGGCGTCTTCGCGGGAGGTGACCTCAGGTACCACACTTGCCCTGTGAGCTCGACGCTCTCTGCGGATTTACTACACAAAACAGCTCAAACTGTCCACAGAAGGTGAGTACATTATTTTGTTTCTTACGTGTAGTTCTTTAGGCGCATAATTGGGGGAAATTTGTGTTATTTTTTTTAACCTTTAGTTCCAGCAGCAATATGACCACAACGCTAAGAGCCTGACGTCTTCCTCTGGTTTTTGTGTGAATTTTCAATGCAAGAGTCGGTTATATCTTCAAACTTCACTCAATGGCATTCATGCCAAAAAATTGTACTTGAACATTAGTCAAATATCTTATATAGGACAGGATGGTTTTGCTGTTTTTATGGACCTGTTGCAAGAACTCTAGTCAAACAAAGATTGTCTAAATCAGGGGTCACCAACCTTTTTGAAACCAAGAGCTACTTCTTGGGTACTGATTAATGCAAAGGGCTACCAGTTTAATACACACTTTAAAAAATTGCCAGAAATAGCCAATTTGCTGAATTTGCCTTTAATATATATATATATATATATATATATATATATATAATACAAAATTTGGTATTTCTGTCTGTCATTCCGTCGTACATTTTTTTTTCCTTTTTACGGAAGGTTATTTTGTAGAGAATAAATGATGAAAAAAACACTTAATTGAACAGTTTAAAAGAGGAGAAAACAGGAAAAAAAAAAGAAAATTAAATTTTGAACCATAGTTTCTCTTCAATTTCGACTCTTTAAAATTCAAAGTTCAACCGAAAAAAAGAAGAGAAAAACTAGCTGATTCGAATCTTTTTGAAAAAAATTTGATGACATGTTTTGAATAGGTTAAAATCCAATCTGCACTTTGTTAGAATATATAACACATTGGACCAAGCCATATTTCTAACAAAGACAAATCATTATTTCTTCTAGATTTTCCAGAACAAATATTTTAAAAGAAATTCAAAAGACTTTGAAATAAGATTTAAATTTGATTCTAAAGATTTTCTAGATTTGCCAGAATAATTGTTTTGAATTTTAATCATAATAGGTTTGAAGAAATATTTCACAAATATTCTTTTTTGAAAAAACAGAAGCTAAAATGAAGAATTAAATTTAAATTTATTTATTATTCTTTATAATAAAAAAAAAATTACTTGAACATTGATTTAAATTGTCAGGAAAGAAGAGGAAGGAATTTAAAAGGTAAAAAGTTATATTTGTTTAAAAATCTTAAAATAATTTGTAAGGTTGTATTTTTTTTCTAAAATTATCTTTCTGAAAGTTTTAAGAAGCAAAGAAAAAAACATATTTTAAACAAGTGAAGACCAAAACTATAAAATATTATCTTGGATTTTCAAATTCTATTTGAGTTTTGTCTCTCTTAGAATTAAAAATGTCGAGCAAAGCGAGACCAGCTTGCTAGTAAATAAATACCCGCCCACACCGTCAAAATACGTGTTGGTGACCCCTGGACTAAATTTATGACATAAGCGCTTGACTGTTTCAAGGACAAATACTACAAAAACACCAGTCAGTTATCTTATTGACGGAAATGTTCTGTTGTTTTTAAGGAACTAAAAAGGGTATATTTAAAAATTCTTACTTGACAGTAAGCGAGTGAACTCTGCTGTTTTCAAGGACAGACTGCAAAACTGGTTGTCAAAGATCAATCCATCAAAGTTTATTTATAGAGCCCTGAATCACGAGTGTCTCAAAGGGCTGTACAAGCCACAACGGCATCCTCCAAAATGTAAGCTAATTTTCTTACTTAATAAACCACATCAGGGCAAGAAAAAAACTACAATACAATGAAAAACTTGGAGGGGACCGTAGGGCTGGGCAATATGGCCTTTTTTTGATATCTCGATATTTGTAGGCCATATATCTCGATATTTTGCCTTGGCCTTGAATTAACTCTTGATACATATAATCACAGCAGTATGATAATTCTATGTGTCTACATTAAAATATTCTTCTTCATACTGCATTAGGGGCGGCATGGCATAGTGTGTAGAGCGGCCGTGCCAGAAACCTGAGAGTCAAATAGTGTTCGTCCTTCGTGACGTGGTAGGTTACTACGGACGTTATTAAATTCTGATGTTGACTATTTTTTTCATATGGTGTTGATCTGGAAATGTTTGCCTCTGCATTTTGATGGTGTCGGCGTGTAGCACAGAACAGCACTCTTCATTCTCTAGCACAGTGGTTCTCAAATGGGGGTACGTGTACCCCTGGGGGTACTTGAAGGTATGCCAAGGGGTACGTGACATTTTTTTTTTAAATATTCGAAAAATAGCAACAATTCAAAAATTCTTTATAAATATATTTATTGAATAATACTTAAACAAAATATGAATGCAAGTTCATAAACTGTGACAAGTTCCATAAATATTGATGTTAAAGATTTCTTTTTTTGTGAAGAAATGTTTTGAATTAAGTTCATGAATCCAGATGGATCTCTATTACAATCCCCAAATCCCACTTCACAATCCCACTTCAAGTTGATTTTTACTTCTATGTGTAGAAATCTTTATTTATAATTGAATCATTTGTTTATTTCTCAACAAGTTTTTAGTTATTTTTATATATATTTTTCCAAATAGTTCAAGAAAGACCACTACAAATAAGCAATATTTTGCACTGTTATACAATTTAATAAACAGAAACTGATGACATAGTGCTGTATTTTACTTATTTATCTCTTTTTTTAACCCAAAATGCTTTGCCCTGATTAGGGGGTACTTGAATTAAAAAAATGTTTACAGAAGGTACATCACTGAAAAAAGGTTGAGAACCACTGCTCTAGCAGGTGACTTTTCAAATTATGCTACATATTAGCAGTAATGCTACTTTTTATAGCAACGCTTCTACCGCATGCTTGACTTATTACGGTTGTCTGTTGGACATATTCCCACTTGAAGCCAAACCACTGCCAGACGATGGACTTCCTGCTGTTTTTCTTGGGAATTACTTCTTCCTTCATTCGCACCTTCTTTCTCTTGTATTACCACTCGCACGGCTCTGCTAGCATCACAGCTAACGTTACCCATGCTGCTACCTCTATGCTCCGCGAGGGCGTATACGTATGTGATGTATGACGTGACAGTATTTGAAGTTTGTAAGAAGTTGCGCGTGTCTGTGAGAAGGAGACACAGGAAAGAGAGCGAAGAGCCTGTAGTGTAATCCCCACAGCTAAAAGCAACTGTGTGAGAACTTATACTCAAGTATCACGATATAGTCATTTTCTATATTGCACAGAGACAAACCCGCAATATATCGTGTATATCGCCCAGCCCTAGGGGACCGCAGATGTGGGGAGCCCCCCAGGCGACCGGTGCAATGGACGTCGAGTGGATTTAGTTAATAGTGTGAGAGTCCAGTCCATAGTGGGACTAGAATGGGGTCATCTTGAGTGGAGACAAGTCAGCATCACAGAGACGTCATCTACTGATGCACAGATGAGTGGTCCACTCCGGGTCTCGACAATGAACAGCTAGCGTGTCATCTGTGGTTCTAAAACTTTTTCCCACCAAGTACCCCCTCAGAAAAAACTTGTCTCTCTAAGTACCACAATAATACCCTTCATTAAAATACAGTAGTCTAGTAAGTCTAAGTATTCATTAAAAAAAGAGGGAGAGGTAGTATTTAACAAGTATATTAAATAGTTTTGTCCACTGTAGCATTACCCCCAGTTTGAACAGTAACACTGTGTTTGAATATTTAGTTGATTCCTTGGCGTACCATGCTCCATCTCTTACTACAATGTGAGAATCACTGCTGTATAGGACTGAAGTGATCTGCTGTTTTTCAGAATCTGCTGCAAAAAAGCGAATTAAAGATCCTCTATGTAAAAAGAGTTCTTTGGTGTTTTCAATGACTGATTGCAAAAACGCTAGACAAAGGTCCTCTAAATAAGGAGTGTACTGCAAAAAAACAATCAAAAAAATCAATCCCTTGTCGACGTTCCTCTGACAGGTGCACGCATCATTTTTTAAGGGCCGACCACTAAACCATCCGTCAAAGATCTTCTATTGTATATGACAGGGGTGCTCTGTTTTTAAAAGACTAGCTGCAAAAACGCGAGTCATAGATCTACTATCTGACAGGAGCACTCTGTCTGCTAGTTTTCATGACTGACTGCAAAAATGTGAGTCAAATATCCTCTGTGACAGGTGTGCTGTTGTTTTTAGGAATTCACTGCAAAACTGCTAGTCAAAGATCCTCTATATAACATGACTCCTCAGCTGTTTTAAGGACCTTTACTCTGTGATAGAAGTATTATGCTGTTTTCAATGGTTAACTAAAAACACTACTCAAAGATCCTCTATACGACAGGGGGGCTCTGTTGGTTTTACCATTTGACAGAGAGCACTCTGCTGTTTTTAGGAATCTGCTAAAAAAATAATGTTAGTGTCATCCAATAGTCTGTATCAATGTCATTTGTTTCATCATATTTCAGAGGTCAAGAAAAAAAACAGAGGCCATTTCATCCCTACAAGCCTGTTTCGCAGGTTTTTCCTGACCTCATGAATATTCCGCTACCCCGGTATTGATAACTGTCTAACGGATAAACCACAGAAACCTCGGCTAAAAAACAACCATATATATACAGTGTATGTATGTATGTATATATATATGAATGTATGTATGTATATAATAATTTATTTAAGATTTTTTTATTGTTTAGGCCATTTTTGTGCGTTTATGATACACTATTTACTAGGAGTTGGTAAAAAAAAATGGATTTGCATAAGTTTTTCCATTTTTTTTAGGTCATCTCTGCGTTTACTAACTGCGATTATACGTCATACGTCAGCAGCCAAGAGGAGCTCTTGTAATCTGTTACCTGTTTTGAAAAGGTTTCATAATTTTTACACCAAATGATATATTGCCAAAATGTAATAAAAACGAAAAAGCACTTTGCATCCAGAATCGATTTTGAAATGAATCGTAATTGAATCGTGCGTCCTCATAAGATTCTCATCGTTTAGTAGTTGAGGAAGTAAACATTGTGTTCTTCTTAACTGTGTAGTTCCTTCCTTCGTAGGTGTGTAATGGTACATGTACTCATAAATTGATTATTTTTGGTACCAAACCATGGGTAGAGAGACCCGAGTTGTCACGCGGTACACATCAAGTGACAGACAGGAAGTTTGACTGCCTTGCGTTATAGCAGGGGTGTCAAACTCATTTTAGATCGGGGGCCACATGGAGAAAAATCTACTCCCAAGTGGGCCGGACTGGTAAAACCACGGCATGATAACAAAAACAAAAAAGACAACTTCAGATTGTTATCTTTGTTTAAAAATAAAACAAGCACATTCTGAAAATGTACAAATCATAATGTTGTTGGGCTTTTTTTTACACTTACATGTTGTGGTTAATTGTATTTTATATTTGTTTGTTGTTATTTATACTTGCTGAATAAATTATTTGATAATGTTGATCAGTCAACTCATGAGTGTTAGATTTCAATCTATCAAGATGAAAAAATAATAACATTAAATTACAGGATGTTATTTATGTGGTTTATTTTTTTTTTTACATATGTAGCATAATCTACAACAGGGGTCTCAAACTCAATTTACCTGGGGGCCACTGGATGCAGAGTCTGGGTGAGGCTGGGCCGCAAGAAAAGACTTCTTAAAAAAAATGTTGCACACTCCTCAGTGTGTCTAGTTGTATAATGACGTTTCAAATTGTATCCCTTGTCCAGCGCAACTTTCTCTGTGCAAATAAGTCACGTCGGGGTGCCCTTAAATATTGCATCTCCCACTTTTCCTGGAATTGTCTTTGCTCATCGCTAACCTTTCTCTTCACTGCAGGCTTTGAAAAAGACATGTTTGGGGTTGTGGAATATATTTGTATCTAACCGACGCACGGAGAATAATGTTATGTGTGTCGTTCCGCTTTTCCTCCCTACACCAACACAGCGGTCGGTGGATAATACCCGGGAAAGTACCGGGATAGCGAGCGCAATAAGTGACGGCTCCCGGAGTGTTATCCGGCGTCATATAGAAATATATGTAGTGTTCATCATGTGAGGCAATGCAAATTAAACAATAAAAAAGACAAATAACGGTTTGAATTGGTCCAGGTTATCGGGTACTGTTATTACTGACGGACAAGTGTCGCAGTGTGACTGCAGCCAGGCACGTAAGAAAACCCTCGTCTCTATGGCAACGTCTCTGTCGCTTTCACTCATTTGCCGCTTTTCTACTAATGCTGGGGTAGGCAACCCAGAATGTTGAAATAACACAACACTGTCAAGCGCCATTCATATAAAACTTGCGGGCCGCACTAACATTAAACTTTTAATTGACCCGCGGGGCGCGTGTCTGAGACCCCCGATCTACAAAGATACAAAGGATTGGTCTTGCTACATCTAGTGGACACATTTAGAACAGCGGTTTCTTTCATTCAAAATTTTCAGCTCATTTTTATACTGAGCAAACTCATCCTGCAGGCCGGATAAAGCCTGTTGGCAGGCCTGACCCGGCCCGCGGGCCGTACATTTGACACTTCAATCAATCAATCAATCAATGTTTACTTATATAGCCCTAAATCACTAGTGTCTCAAAGGGCTGCACAAACCACCACGACATCCTCGGTAGGCCCACATAAGGGCAAGGAAAACTCACACCCAGTGGGACATCGGTGACAATAATGATCCAGTGGGACGTCTGTGACAATAATGATTATGAGAACCTTAGAGAGGAGGAAAGCAATGGATGTCGAGCGGGTCTAACATGATACTGTGAAAGTTCAATCCACAATGGATCCAACACAGTCGCGAGAGTCCAGTCCAAAGCGGTTCCAACTCAGCAGCGAGAGTCCCGTTCACAGCGGAGCCAGCAGGAAACCATCCCAAGCGGAGGCGGATCAGCAGCGCAGAGATGTCGAGGCGGATCAGCAGCGCAGAGATGTCCCCAGCCGATACACAGGCAAGCAGTACATGGCCACCGGATCGGACCGGACCCCCTCCACAGGGGAGAGTGGGACATAGAAGAAAAAGAAAAGAAACAGCAGATCAACTGGTCTAAAAAGGGAGTCTATTTAAAGGCTACAGTATACAAATGAGTTTTAAGGTGAGACTTAAATGCTTCTACTGAGGTGGCATCTCGAACTGTTACCGGGAGGGCATTCCAGAGTACTGGAGCCCGAACGGAAAACGCTCTATAGCCCGCAGACTTTTTTTGGGCTTTGGGAATCACTAACAAGCCGGAATCCTTTGAACGCAGATTTCTTGCCGGGACATATGGTACAATACAATCGGCAAGATAGGATGGAGCTAGACCGTGTAGTATTTTATACGTAAGTAGTAAAACCTTAAAGTCACATCTTAAGTGCACAGGAAGCCAGTGCAGGTGAGCCAGTACAGGCGTAATGTGATCAAACTTTCTTGTTCTTGTCAAAAGTCTAGCAGCCGCATTTTGTACCAACTGTAATCTTTTAATGCTAGACATGGGGAGACCCGAAAATAATACGTTACAGTAGTCGAGGCGAGACGTAACAAACGCATGGATAATGATCTCAGCGTCCTTAGTGGACAGAATGGAGCGAATTTTAGCGATATTACGGAGATGAAAGAAGGCCGTTTTAGTAACGCTTTTAATGTGTGCCTCAAAGGAGAGAGTTGGGTCGAAGATAATACCCAGATTCTTTACCGTGTCGCCTTGTTTAATTGTTTGGTTGTCAAATGTTAGAGTTGTATTATTAAATAGAGTTCGGTGTCTAGCAGGACCGATAATCAGCATTTCCGTTTTTTTGGCATTGAGTTGCAAAAAGTTAGCGGACATCCATTGTTTAATTTCATTAAGACACGCCTCCAGCTGACTACAATCCGGCGTGTTGGTCAGCTTTAGGGGCATGTAGAGTTGGGTGTCATCAGCATAACAGTGAAAGCTAACACCGTATTTGCGTATGATGTCACCTAGCGGCAGCATGTAGATGCTGAAGAGTGCAGGGCCAAGGACCGAACCCTGGGGAACTCCACACGTTACCTTAACGTAGTCCGAGGTCACATTGTTATGGGAGACACACTGCATCCTATCAGTAAGATAAGAGTTAAACCAAGACAGGGCTAAGTCTGACATACCAATTCGTGTTTTGATACGTTCTAATAAAATATTATGATCGACGGTATCGAAAGCAGCGCTAAGATCGAGGAGCAGCAACATAGATGACGCATCAGAATCCATCGTTAGCAATAGATCATTAGTCATTTTTGCGAGGGCTGTCTCCGTCGAGTGATTTGCCCTGAAACCGGATTGAAAGGTTTCACATAGATTGTTAGACGCTAAGTGTTCATTTAACTGCTCCGCAACAATTTTTTCGAGGATTTTTGAAATAAAGGGAAGGTGAGACACCGGTCGGTAGTTTACCATGAGGTCGGGATCGAGGTTAGGTCTTTTAAGAAGAGGATGAATAACCGCTTTTTTGAATGCTAGGGGAACAGTGCCCGAGGAAAGTGATAAGTTTATAATATTTAGCACTGATGGACCTAATAATACAAAGAGCTCCTTGATCAGTTTCCCAGGAAGAGGGTCAAGTAAACATGTTGTTTGTTTTATTCCATTTACACGTTGTAACAATTCCTCTAATGTTATTTCCTCAAAACGAGAGAAACTATTTTGGAGGGCAGTATCCGCCGTATATACAATCGTGTCAGTGTTAATAGAACCCCGTTGTAGCTGGGACGCATTGTCTTTAATCTCCTTTCTAATGACTTCAATTTTCTTACTAAAGAATTGCATAAAGTCATCAGCTGAGTGGGTGGAGCTACTGGAAGGAGTCCCTTGTTGGGTAAGCGATGCTACCGTACTAAACAAAAATTTAGGATCGTTTTTATTACGGTGGATGAGATTTGAGTAATAATTAGCTTTAGCTAAGGTAAGCATGCGTTTATAAGTTATTAAACCATCACTAAATGCTTGATGGTGCACCTCAAGTTTAGTCGTGCGCCATTTGCGTTCCAGCTTTCTGCATAATAATTTCTGAGCTCTAGTTTCTTCTGTAAACCACGGGGTGCGCTTTTTTGGAGCCTTTTTTTAACTTTAGCGGTGCTATGTTATCAATGGTTTCGCGCAGGGCGTCGTTAAAGTTGTTAGTGAGGTTATCAATAGAGCCCACATACTTTGGGAATGGTGCCATTACCGAGGGCAGTAGGTCAGCAAGAGTTGTCGTTGTGGCCGTATTAATGTTGCGGCTGCTATAGCAGTTATTATTATTATTAGTTTGACGAACATGCGTCTGAACCTCGAATTTTATAAGGTAATGATCGGACAATACTTTAGTATACGGGAGTATCGTAACTTTGGAAGCGGTGATACCCCTGACAAGCACTAGGTCTATCGTATTACCGTTGCGATGCGTGGGTTCATTTATTATTTGTGTGAGACCACAGCTATCAATTATAGTCTGGAGCGCTACGCACGGTGGGTCCGATGGGGTATTCATATGGATATTAAAGTCCCCCATTATGATTATATTATCGGCGTGTGTCACTAGATCAGCAACGAACTCTGAGAATTCATTGATAAAGTCCGAACAGGGCCCTGGGGGGCGGTAGATAACAGCCAGGTGTAGAGGCAGCGGTGTGACAGACCTCATAGTAAGCACCTCAAACGATTTATATTTATTATTTATGTTAGGACTAAGGTTAAAGTTTTCGTTGTATATTAGTGCGACCCCCCCACCCCTTTTAAGCGGACGGGCAATATGCGCATGTGTAAAGTTAGGAGGACATGCCTCATTTAGCGCAAAAAAGTCGTTTGGTTTAAGCCAGGTTTCACTGAGACCGATGACGTTAAGATTGTTGTCTCTGATAATATCATTAACTAACAACGTTTTGGGAGACAATGATCTTATGTTTAAAAGACCTATATTATAGGTAGTGGGCTGTTTTAGGGAATTTTTGATCAAATTATACGTAGTAGCAATATTAATAATGTTGTGTTTATTATGCCCAGTGCATTCAGTATAATTACGACCATATCTAGGAATTGATACGACGGGAATGTTCCGATTGTTTGTTTGTTGCTTTGATAAACTGCACGCATCATGGTTAGCCACCTCAGTAACGGGGATTTTCCGATTGTTTGTTTGTTGCTTTGATAAACTGCACGCATCATAGTTAGCCACCTCAGTAAAACACATGTCCAACTCTGAAACACTCAAAGCAGAAAAAACTTGTTCTAATTTAACAGACTCCTTACCCAGACCAGTAGTCTCGCATTTTCCATCTAAATCCGTCTTCGGGATGGAGGAAAGTGGTGTTCTGTGGGGATTAGCCTTCTGCTTTGTTTTTAGCCCCGCTCGACATCCGCGTTTCCGATCACACCGCTGGCGTCTGCTCCGTAGACGGCCCCCGCTGCTACTAGACTCCGCTGCTTCACAGGCCGCTGGATGTAGCCGCCGACGAATCCCCATGCTAGTTAGCATGTTTAGCACGCCCGCGTCTATCAGTCCAAAACGGCCCAATATGTCCATATCCAGAAGTGTCTGGCGGTCGTACGTGATCACGGAGTGACCACGATGCGAGCCAGCCATGAAGTCTGCAGAACTGTCCGGCATTTCCGCCAAATGTTCCATCTTTAGCAAGAGCACCGCAGTGTCGCAGCCCGTCCGGGCGCCGCCATCTTGCTTCTGCGTAATAGTAGCACATCTGCAGTAATTTGTAAACTGGAGCTATTCAACTGGCGGCCCAGGAATGACACCATTATAGCGAGCGAGTTCAGTTCTGAAACTTGGGAGACAAACATTTTGACAGCAAATTCCTAAAAACACTAGTGCTCCCATTGCATAGAGGAACTTGGACCACTGTTAACACATTTTAACCTTGGTAGCAAACATAAAACACAGCGGTCCAAACTTGTGATTTACAAAACTCTGGTTTTCCTCAAGGCTCACTTTAAGTCCTGTCTTTAAAGAAAAAAAAATAATAATGTGATTTATTATCACTTTATTATCATAATCTGATAAGAATATCTATAGTGTTGCTGTATCTTGTTAAATTTAGATACAGTCGGTTGTCATTCGTTCAACTTCTTTAGTTATACTAGTGTTGTTTATCAAGGTTCCTTTTTAGGTCCTCTCTTTTTCAATATGTGGGCTATTCAACTTGTGGCCCGTGAGTTAATAAAAAAAAACAACAACTAGTGCAGCAGATTCTATTCACATTCTAACTAATGGATGGATAAATAGTCATAAATAGACCAAAATCAATTGTATACTGTAGAGGGCGTCGGTTCTAAGGAATATACAAAATGAGACTGATAATGAAGGGAGAACCCCGCCCCCTGGTCCTTAGTGTTCTGGAAATGTGGCCCCCAAAACAATTAATTTGAATATCTATGGAAACAAGTTGTCGCTGATTTAGAAAAAAGTGGTAAAGCTCGACCTTTTGTTTTGAAGGTCAAAGTGTGTTTAGGAAACAGAAAAAGTTCCAAATCAATCAACCGCACTGGGTTTCCGTCCCACCTGTTTGTGACGTGTCTGTGCATAAATGTTCTCTGCAGACGCTACTGCTTGTACTGTGTGCCTCCTGCTTGCCTCTTCATTCCACACAGAAACCCGACCAAGAGATGAACAGAACTTTCCTTTTTAAGATAATTGAGCGTTTCTCTCTCCGGTTCTTGTGAAGTGTAAATCTTCCCTGTTGCGAAGAATCGCTGGCTTAAGAAAATACAAGTTTGTTTTTTTTGTTTTCCCCTTTCTTCTAAGGAAGAGGAGTCTCGGGCGTGGCCGCCGTGCAAATGAGGGGTTCGCTTTGCAACTGCTGTTTACTGACGGCACTCCTTCACGCTCAAATGAGTGCAAGCAACGCATAAAAACGCTTAGTTGTGTGTGTAGAGTGCGATCATGGCGGTCAGTATTGTTTCTCAGGGGAGGGATATTCCAATTTAAAATGTTTGTGCTTTTGTCAGAGAATTGGCTCAAAGTGCTAGCAAAAGCTGTGTTCCCACCAAGCGATATAGCTCAGTCAATTGTCATTGGTAGCTCTTTGGTATGATTTGGTATAAAAGCTCACATTTGATGTATACGCGCAGTGAGCAAGTGCTGATATTGGCCTAAAAATATTATATACATATGTGTGTGTGTGTATATATATATATATGTATATATATATATATATATATATGTATATATATATATATATATATATATATATATATATATATATATATATATATATATATATATATATATATATATATATATATATATATATGATACGGACGATTGTAGCTGAGACCGCAAAAAGGAATTAGCGGTAGAAAATGAATGGATGGATCTATAATATATATATATATATATATATATATATATATATATATATGTATGTATGTATATATTTGTTTATGTATATATATGTATATATATGTGTGTATATATGTATGTATGTATATGTATAAATATATGTATGTATATGTATAAATATATGTATATATATATGTATATATACATATATATGTGTGTATATATATATACATGTATTTATATATATGTATATATGTGTATATATATATATATATATATATATATATGCATTTATATACAGTATATATTTGTATATGTATATATGTGTATTTATTTATATATGTATGTATATATATATGTATATATGTATATATATATATGTGTGTGTATATATATATATATATATATATTAGGGTTGCAACTAACGATTAATTTGATAATCTTTTAATCTGTCGATTATTACTTCGATTAATCGATTAATATTCGGACTAAAAAGACAAACTACATTTCCATCCTTTCCAATATCTCTGACTTCGTTTTCAGAAAAAGTAAGCAGTGTTGCCTAAAATGCATTAATAAATTACAGTTTTTTGGTATTTAGAAAATTAGACGGTATTACTAACTGTCGGGAATTCTATCGCGATATATCACTATACCAGAGCTAGACGAAGTGGCTGGGGAGAGGGAAGTCTGGGCTTCCCTGCTTAGGCTGCTGACCTCGCGACTTGACCTCGGATAAGCGGAAGAAGATGGATGGAAGGCATTAACCGTTACCTCCCTAATGTACGGTCATGGTCCAAAGTTTGCATACACTTGTGAATGACATAATGTCATGGGTGTCTTGAGTTTCCAATAATTTCTACAACTCTTATTTTCTGTGATAGAGTGATTGGAGCACATACTTGTTGGTCACAACAAACATTCATGAAGTTTGGTTCTCTTATGAATTTATAATGGGTCTACTGAAAATGTGACCAAATCTACTGGGTCAAAAGTATAAATACAGCAATGTTAATATTTGGTTACATGTCCCTTGGCAAGTTTCACTGAAATAATGTGCTTTTGGTAGCCATCCTCAAGCTTCTGGCAAGCTTCTGGTTGAATTTTTGACCACTCCTCTTGACAAAATTGGTGCAGTTCAGCTAAATGTGTTGGTTTTCTGACGTGGACTTGTTTCTTTAGCATTGTCCACACATTTAAGTCGGGACTTTGGGAAAAGCCATTCTAAAACCTTATTTCTAGCCTGATTCAGCCATTCCTGTACCACTTTTGACATGTGTTTGGGGTCATTGTCCTGTTGGAACAGACAACTGCGCCCAGGACGCAACCGAGGTGATGATGATTTTAATTTGTCTTGAAGAATCTGGAGGTAATCCTCCTTTTTCATTGTCCCATTTATTTTCTGTAAAGCACCAGTTCTATTGGCAGCAAAACAGGCCCAGACATAATACTACCACCACCATGCTTGACGGCAGAAATGGTGTTCCTGGTATTAAAGGCCTCACCGTTTCTCCTCCAAACATATTGCTGTGTATTGTGGCCGAACAGCTACATTTTTGTTTCATCTGACATCACATGAACAAAGATAAGACCTTCTGGAGGAAAGTTCTGTGGTCAGATGAAACAAAAATTTTAACTGTTTGGCCACAATACCAGCAATATGTTTGGAGGAGAAAAGGTGAATTGGCGACTTGTCCAGGGTGTACCCCGCCTTCTGTCCAAATGTGACCGGGATAGGCCCCAGCACCCCCATGACTCCAGGAGGGACAAGCAGTAGAAAATGGATGGATGGAAGGATGGATTAATTGTTACAGCCCTACCTTTACCTTTTTATTGAAGACTTTTGTTGACGAAAACAGTGATGAACAGAGCGGGAAGAGCCACACTAATGCCACCTTCATAGTGTTTGTACGAGTTCTTTTTTTAAATGAAATAGTGTGTCTCACCTTCTTTATCAATGTGCTAAGACTCACAACATTGTTTAGCCACATGTTGGCTAATTTTGCCGTCGTACTCGATAAATAAAAAAGGTAGAAATTCGAATTCTACAAAAGTGGGTTGGTTCGAGTGTAACAGTGTATTACCTTAAAGATGGTAGTGTGTATTGTGGTCCGAGTACTGGTGAATATAAGCAAGCTTCATCTATTGATATTATTATTAGAAATATGAGCACCATGGTAAAATACAGATTGGCAAGTCAGTCAGAAGATCTCGGTGCGAATTTCTGTTAGAATGTATTTTCCATGTTTTCCTTGTCCTGGCATCCCAAAAACATGCATGTTAGGTTATTTGGACACTAATTTGTCCATGTTGTCTATACAGTATGTGTCCTGTGATTGACCGATGTGTGTGACTGTGTGCACATCTCACTTAGACATGATCGGAAAACAAAGGTCAACTGTAGCGCAACAGGACATGATAGACTACTCGCTTCTGACAGTGACGAATGTTTCCTGCCACCTGTGTGAAGTCTTGTTTTATGTCTGTGTGCAGTTCAGGTGCTTATTCGTGCGACACAAACCAAAACTGTAAAACAAAAAACATGTTCACCCACAACGCACTTGAAACGCTACACTGCTGCAAGGAGAGTGGATGCACAGACTGTTGAGTCGATTTAAGTGAAGTGAAGTGAATTCTGTTTATTTAGAACTTTTTGTCTCGTGACTCAAAGTGCTTTACGTTGAGAAACTCATTTTCTACGTTTAAGCTGAATTTCTACCTGTCAGTGGCACTGGCAGCAATGTGGGTACCTTTTCTTGCCCAGGGACACAACGGCAGTGACTTAGGCCCCGTTTACACTGCACACCAAATCAGATTTCTTTGTCCTCAAGTGACACAGACCTGATTTTTTGGGCCAGTCTAAACGCTCCAAAGTGCTTCAAATCTGATCTTTTCGCATCATATTAAGGCCACATCAGAAGGTAGCCCAAATCCGATTGGAATCTGATCTTTTCAAATGTTACTTCAGTCTAAACGCAAGGCGACCTAAATGCGACCCGTATGTGACTTTTTTGTCAGCTTTGGGCGAACTACGTCACTCGTGTGCGCCGTCGGGAAAGACAGAGTCGCCAGTGGAAGTGAATATTTCATCACAACATCCAAAGTCTGTGTAAGGCGATCATATTTTTGGTGCATCAATTGTCAATAGTGCACAAATAATTGGCTATATGTAATATATGAATATATACGTATACTGTATATTGATTCTGAAGAAATAGTTATGGTTGGACCGTAATTTGATTTGATTTGATTTTTGATTTTTATTAAGGATCCCCATTAGCTGGTTACCACAACAAACCGCTAGTCTTCCTGGGGTCCACAACTCAACACAATTACAAGTAAAAGCATATAATTGTAACTACGCATTACAGAGAGAGAGAAAAAAAAAAGCATCAATAAGAAAACAGGCAAACAATTTACAGTCACAGAATAATTATTACCATATAAATATAACTACACAATATAAAACCAAACATAAAAAATCATCAACTAGCAAAGTAATTTAAAAACTCAGATAAGATATTACTTTCATTTTAAAAGCCTGTGTACTTTCAGTGCCGGTGAGAATTTGAAGCAGGTTATTCCAGAGCGATACAGATTGACGCTGTGTCGCATTTGCTTTCATGTGAGTTTAAAAATATACCTCCCGTGGATCCACGCTGATGACCATATCTCCTCTATTTGGCCGAGTTGTTAGAGTGTTCACCCCGAGATCGGTAGGTTGATATTTCAAACCCCGGCCGCGTCATACCAAAGACTATAAAAATGGGACCCATTACCGCCCCGCTTGGCACTCAGCATCAAGGGTTGGAATTGGGGGTTAAATCACCAAAAATGGTTCCCGAGCACGGCCACCACTGCTGTTTACTGCTCCCCTCACCTCCCATGGGGTGAACAATGGGATGGGTTAAATGTAGAGGACACATTTCACCACACCTAGTGTGTGTGTGTGTGTGTGTGTGTGTGTGTGTGTGTGTGTGTGTGTGTGACAATCATTGATACTTTTACCTTTAAAAGATTACAACCCTCCTATATATATTACACTATAAACATACATTATACTACTTTATTTTTTAGTTAAAAAACTCTCTTTTTTAAGGTATGGCGACTGTTTCTATGGTGGCGACTTTTCTTTCATAGTTGTAGCGGCTTCCTCCCAGTAAACTTTTATGTTTTCACGTTAGCACATGCAAGTGACGCTGAGGCAACATTG
This sequence comes from Nerophis ophidion, assembly GCF_033978795.1. Classification (NCBI taxonomy): domain Eukaryota; kingdom Metazoa; phylum Chordata; class Actinopteri; order Syngnathiformes; family Syngnathidae; genus Nerophis; species Nerophis ophidion. Next base: position 70,628,661 of record NC_084611.1, read on the forward strand.
GGGTCACATATATGTTTACACAGGAGTTTGATAAAAGCCAAATCAGATAGAGGAAAAAAAATCTGATTTAGGCCACCTTGGCCCGCAGTGTAGATGTAGTCTTGGGTAGCAGAAGCTGGATTCAAAGCAGGAAACCTCATGTTTCTGGTCTGCCGGTCTACCATCTGAGCCACACCGCCCCAAGAAAAGAAAGTAAAGAAAACATCAGTTGAAAATGTGTTGACATATGTCCAGTTTGTCTTTTCTGCTGCCGTTGACAGAAGGAAGTGACTAATATTTGTTGACACAACCTTAAAGCTGGGAAGGGGTATTCATTTTTTAAAATCATTTTAAAATTGTCATTGTTTCTCCATCCATCCATTTTCTACCGCTTGTCCCTTTTTGGGGTCGCGGGGGGTGCTTGAGCCTATCTCAGCTGCATTAGGGTGGAAGGCGGGGTACACCCTGGACAAGTCTCCACCTCATCTCAGGGCCAACACAGATAGACAGGCAACATTCACACTGACATTCACACATTAGGGCCAATTTAGTGTTGCCAATCAACCTATCCACAGGTGCATGTCTTTGTTTCTCAAATTGGTAAAAAAAAAAAAAAAAAATGGCAACTCTACACAAAAATGTGACACATTTATTCTTGTTGTCAACCATTGCAAACACAACTTTTGACTCCACATTTATCTTTACATAAACTAATGCAATCCTTTTACATCCATCCATCCATCCATTTTTCTACCGCTTGTCCCTTTTTGGGGTCGCGGGGGGTGCTTGAGCTTATCTCAGCTGCATTAGGGCGGAAGGCGGGGTACACCCTGGACAAGTCGCCACCTCATCGCAGGGCCAACACAGATAGACAGACAACATTCACACTCACATTCACACACTAGGGACCATTTAGTTTTACCAATCAACCTATCCCCAGGTGCATGTCTTTGGTGGTGAGAGGAAGCCGGAGAACCCGAATGGAACCCAGTAGCCACAGGTAGAACATGCAAACTCCACACAGAAAGATCCCGAGCCTGGGATTGAACCCAGGATTACATCATTATTCAATTTGCACTCCTGGCTTTCAAGTCATTTTGTTTAAAATGCAATTTCAATGTTGATTGTGTGCATCCATCCGTCCATTTTCTACCGCTTATTCCCTTTCGGGGTCGCGGGGGGCGGTGGTGCCTATCTCAGATACAATCGGGCGGGAGGCGGGGTACACCCTGAACAAGTCGCCACCTCATCGCAGGGCCAACACAGATAGACAGACAACAATCACACTCACATTCACAGACTAGGGCCAATTTAGTGTTGCCAATCAACCTATCCCCAGGTGCATGTCTCTGGAGGTGGGAGGAAGCCGGAGTACCCGTAGGGAACCAACGCAGTCACGGGGAGAACATGCAAACTCCACACAGAAAGATCCCGAGCCCGGGATTGAATCGAGGACTACTCAGGACCTCCGTATTGTGAGGCAAACGCACTAACCCCTCTATCACCGTGCTGAAAGATATGGCAATGTATTTAAACTTTTTCCCCTACAATATGAATTGAGGAAAAAAATTGTTTTATTTGATTACTTAATTAGTTGAACAAACTACTCGATGATTAGTAGAATAATCGATAGCTGCAGCCCTATTTATTTGTACCCCAGATGGCACTACTTTTCCTTACTTAAAGCATGCAGCAAAGTGTACAAATTGACTTGTTTAGAGTGAAAAAATATCAATGTGTAATATTTTTACAGTAGTTTTTTTTTGAGGAACTGACATTTTTATCTTAAAGAACTCAAGTGTGATTTTTTTTTTCCGTTTAAAAACTGACATTGTAAGGAGGGAAAAAAACAATGCATTAAAAAGAGTGTTCCTGCCGATCACTGACCCATCACAGGGTCTCAATAATATTAATGAGCAAATACACGTTCAGATTAGGGCTGGGCAATATGGCCTTTTTTTAATATCGCAATATTTTTTGGCCATATCGTGATATACGATATATCTCGGTATTTTGCCTTAGCCTTGAATGAACGCTTGATACATATAATCATAGCAGGATGATGATTCTGTGCGTCTACATTAAAACATTCTTGTTCATACTGCATTAACATATGCTCATTTTAAACTTTCATGCAGAGAGGGAAATCACAACTAAGTCAATGAAATGATGCTACATATTAGCAGTAATGCTACTTTTGGTAGCAACGCCACACGAGACCAATTAAAGTTGTTTCTGAATATATTTTACACCCCCGCGCTCCCAACCCCGCCTACCTTACCGACGCACGGGTTGGTGGCGGGGTTTGCTGCTAGCGGGGTGTATAAAATAGTCAGGAAATGTCATGAATACAAAGGATTATGGGTATTTGTTGTGTTGCGTTTATGTTGTGTTACTGTGAGGATGTTCTCCCGAAATGTGTTTGTCGTTCTTAATTGGTGTGGCTTCACAGCGTGGCGCATATTACTAAGAGTGTTAAAATTGTTTATATCACAACCATTAGTGTACTCTGTGTCACCCAGTATGCCTTGCAGTCGTGTGCGTGTTGCTGCGGAAGCCACACACAACATGATGCTGGACTGACAAGCAGATCGTACATGCTGTAGTAGGCGACAAAGCCAATGGCTCTATAGCACGCCCTAATACTTATTATCTGGGTGACTACCGGCAGTCATTCAGGAGAATAATAGCGTCTCTTAATGTCTTCTTCGCATTATGACACGGGTATTAAATAGCACTTTGAATGGCAAAGGATACCGATCACAGAACCATGCATATCAAATATTTCCATCCATGAATATCAAATATTTCCGGATGGTTCAACCGCCACCCGCCCGAATCTAATTAAAATCTATTTTTTCGTCATGTCAACCGCCCGACCCGCGGTTTATCCACGCACTCCGCGGCTGAGTCCGCAAACGGCGCATCTCTAGCGTATACGTATGTGACGTATGACGTGACAGTATGTGACGTATGTAAGTTTGTGGGCTTACACTCTGTGAGAAGGAGACACAAGAAGGAGTGGGTAGAGCCTGGAGTGTAATGCCCGCAGCTAAAAGCAACTGCGTGAGAACGTATACTCGAATATTACGATATAGTCATTTTCTATACCGCACAGAGACAAACCCGCGATATATTGCGTAAATCGATATACTGTATCACCCAGCCCTAGTTCAGATGCATTTCATTTTTGTATAATAAATTATATTTTTTTATATAGGCCTGGGCCAATATTCGATAAGTTGATTAACCCAACAATATTTTTTTTTATTTTCCAGCGCCAATAATCACTGTATACATGCATTATGGGTTAAAAGTACGGATGTAACGGTTTCAAATCTCACGGTCCGAAATTATCATGGTATTAAGGCCACAGAACGATGTTGCGGTTTGTCTCAAAAAAGCTTGGTAAAAATGCCATAGTGTGTAAAATTAAGTGGCAGGAATGTTTAGGATAAACACACTACTGTAATTGAATACAAACATAAATGTCAAAATGTTATAGTCATATTTTGTTACTACAAACAAGTATTTCTCAGTGCAAATAATTGTGCAGGAACATCTACTGTTTTAAGTTAATATTTAAAAAAAAACCTTACAGTTATTGTCTTTAAAATAACTGTAATCGAGTGTAACAAGTGTAAACAATAATATATGCTTTAGTGTCTTTTAACTTTTACATTATGGGAAGCAGTGTCCTCTACAGAGTTTACAAAATGTTTCTCAAAAAAGTAAATTAACAATTAAGGCTGTCAACAATAATACTTATTGCGTTATCATAAATTAATCAGAATTAATCACACCATTTGTTATGACCGTGCGTAAACCGGAAAGTTGGCGTCTGTTTCACGTTGCAAAGATGAATGATGAGAGGAAGCCAATTTCACTTTAAAAGACAAGGCAGACTTTGTTGGCATGGCAGCGACAAACATTCTTATCACCGGCGCACAACAAGTTTAAAATAGCATCTTAAAGCAATGCACATACTGAGTTTCTGTGGGGCATTAAAAAGCATTGAATTCAATGTCCAGAAGCATTACATTTTGTTTAGAAAATTGAAAGACTGTGCTGATAGAGGTAAGTCAATCAATCGACCAGTAAATAAAAAATAACTCAATAACTTGGTTGATAAGCTCTGCCTCCATACGGCAAATGAAACAGTCCTGAGGACCCTAAATTAGGGGACAGTATGAGATTAATTAGAGTTCCTTCAGCTGCCAGACACTTTATACATAACCTGCTGTACCCATTTCAAACAACTTATAGGGTGTAAAATACAATCTATTCAATATGTTTAATTGACTATGCTTATTTTTAATGCATCTAACGAATGCAATTATCATTCTAAGATGTGTATTTCTATAAATGCAGATGTAAATACTGCACAAATTACAGTTGTTTATCGTTGTGTTTACTATTTGTACCATGTTTGCCTTTTTATTGCAAATGCTTCCAAAATGTGCTCTTAATTATTACTATACTTACTGTCACCAAGTTTTAGGCAAATTATTGACTTGCAGTTAAGTAAAGCATTTAAAAACATACCTGGGTACAATTCTGACCACAAAATTGCATTTCTGTCCAAATATTGTGGTATTTTCTTAAGGAAATTTTAAATATGGAAGCTAGTAATAACCTGTAATAATTCATTCACAGCTTAATAGTGTGATTAATCTGATTTAAAAAATAATGACTTGACAGGCCTATTAACAATATAACTTCTGATAATGTAAACACCATTCAAACTGAAGTTTTGCTTTGCTGGCTTCAAATATCTGACGGTTTGAGGTGGCGACTTGTTCAGCCGTGCTTTCCACCTAATTGCAGCTGGAATAGGCTCCAGCTCCCCCGCGACATCAACAGACAAGCAGTTCAAAAATAGATTGGTGGATTGAGAATGTATCAAGTATCTTTTTAGTTTAATCTTGTTTCCTGCCGTAAGGGTTAGGCAGTATGGACCAAAACTGATACCATGGTATTTTTAATCTGAATGGCGGTGTACAGTATATACCGGTATCTTAAACTTTCAAAGTGCTTATGGTTGCCTAAGTGTTTTACGGCTAGATAACTAGTGTTGAGAGTGCTCAGATTATTTTTTTCCACAGTAAGTAGTAACGTAATGTGTTTATTCTTGTAAAGTAATTAGTTAGCAATTTTGTTCATTAATTTAGGTTTATAGCCTCACTCTTGTGTGCAGGGATAGGTTAAGTTAAGTTTAAAAGTACTTTTCAGCCAATCAGCCACTATACTGCAGTAGCTTTGTCCGTACAGTCTATGGGGAGAGGCACTTTTAAACCAAGTTTTAGTTAAACATTCGACACGCGGAGTAAGCAGCAGAGAGGACCTATTGTTAGCATCATGCGCTGCATCAGAAAAAGCGGTGTAGACACACAAAGGACGGAGATGAGCCAAAGAAGATGCCCTGTGCTTTGCCCGTCTAGCGCAAGAGCAAAAAGCCATTATAAAGGCACATCAAAAAATACCGGTTTGGCGGTGTTGTCTTAAATATATGCAGCATTTTTTTTTAATATACTGGTATTAACTGTAATTTGATTGATTGATTGATTGATTGATTGATTGATTGAAACTTTTATTAGTAGATTGCACAGTTTAGTACATATTCCGTACAATTGACCACTAAATGGTAACACACGAATAAGTTTTTCAACTTGTTTAAGTCGGGGTCCACGTAAATCAATTCATGCTATTACCGGTATACCCCACAACCCTACCTGCGTTAAACTTAAAACCATTTTTTTGGTAATGATTTTCCCCGTGTGTAGTGCGCCGTGACTGGCTGGCTTTGTGTCACCTCGGAAACACTCAAAACAAAAGTCGCACCCTTTGCTTTGCAAAAAGCAGATTTTCCTACCTCTCAAGTACAAAAACGAGTACAAAAACACTTCACTTCTTGCTTACGCCGTCTCACGCCCCCACCTTGCCGGTCCCATGCTACGCAGAGGTTTCTGGGAGATGTAGTTTATTTACAGACCCGATCAATGCTAAAATGCCAGAAGGACACTACGCTCACCAAGTTTTCGTATGATACTGTCACCCATCACAGTATTATTAAGAAGACTTTGAAACCAAAATTCTACAGTATTTATAATACCTTTACATTCCAAGTTACAAGAGCGGTCAATCTTTTGCATCGGTTTTAGCAGCTGCGGGCGCAATAATGATAACCGCCGTAAAACTCCCGACGGTTAGTATTTTCGGAATAAATTAAGATGATCGCATAAACCGTGATTGACAACTGCACTTTTATAAACCTATGGGAGGTTTTTTATTGATTCAAACTTTTTTTAGTAGATTGCACAGTACAGTACATATTCCGTACGATTGACCACTAAATGGTAACACCCAAATACGTTTTTCAACTTGTTTAAGTTGGGGTCCACGTTAATCAATTCATTCTAGTGTTAGTTTGCTAGATAGCTTAAGTGCTAACATGAAAACAAGCGACATGAACATATTTTCCTATAAGAGACGTCATAACCCAATCTTAATTTTGAAGAAACACATTACTGTTTAAACAAGTAAAATACAGTATTCACATTGAACATAAAGGCTGTGCTGCCTTTGCACAAAGTCATCAATATGAACTCCACAACGTGGCGTTGAAGAAGAAGAACGTCCATTCAACTGGAAGTGAATTCATGTGACGTCACATAAACTGGAAGTAAAAAGAACTGGTCACTCATTACGCATTTATATTGAAAAAAACATTCTAAAAAATTAATAAATTAAAATGGAAAATACACACATTTAAACACAAATACTATGGCTCTTATGAAGCCAGATCACAATTTAATACTTCCTCTGCCAAGAAAGTTTAATGTTTTGTGTTGGGTTATTAAGATAAAATACAACCTGATTAAAAGTTTTGCATGTCTGAATAAATACTTTTTCAGCACATTCAACAATATTGCAATAATGATGGCAACTGTGATCATTTTGTTCACAATAACTTTATTTTGCCATTTTATTTATTGTTTTGGTTGTGTACATTTTAGGGTCCTCCACCTTTTCCTAACAGAGACAGAACCTATTTGATTGCCTTTGGTTGTAATTTTTATTCATTTGCAAAACTTTGCTGACAGAGTGTATTTTGTTTTTATTTCCCCCCAAAAATGTTTAACCCGTATAATTAAATGTTTACATTGCAATTACAATGTTAAGTTATACAAGAAATGCAAGTTCATTGCATTTGATAGGGTATACAATTTTGTGGTTAATTTGGTCTCAAAGTAATGACAATAATATTGTTCATTGGCAATAATTTGTAGGTTAATACATCATGCAGCAACATTTGTTATCAGCCCAGGCTTATTTTTAAAGTAGTTTTTGAGAGGCTGAAACTGTCTTTAGAACTTGAGTGTCAATTTTTATTAAAATCTGACGCTGCAGTTAAGCATTGCCCCATCTCAGGGTATAATAATAATAAATAAATACTCTTTGAAGTGTATTTTATGAAGAAGGAATTATTAAAAAAAAAATGAACATATATTTTTATAGCAGTGTTGACATTTTTCTTTTTCTTTTTTCTACAAACATGTTAGTGAATTTGAAGTACTTCATTAAGAGTTCATTAGCAATTTAGGCAAAATATAGTGCAGTACTTGATTGTAAACAGCAACTGCACCTTTTGTCTGACTCTAAACTCATTTTTAGTGTAAAGTTGCTTTGCTAATGGTTCGAACTCTCATGAAATAGGAGTAATTGGTTGCCTGGACTGTACTATTGTTGTTGCTATCTTAAAAGGAGGATATTAAAAAGGAATATAATATGAGTTATTTTGGTACCCCTTGCAGCTTTTGACAATGGATACTCCAAAAATATGTACTGAACTTCTTAGTAAAAATTATGATTTATCTTCCAATATCCTATATACAAGTTTTACCCCCGCTAAGATGTTTAGACAATGGATTCTGACCAGACATTTTTTTATGGCCTTTTAAATTCTTTCTCTGAGCTGTTGAATGTTTGTGGCCCGGAATTGCTTCTATCCTGTGCCACAATTTTTTCTTTTTTTTTTCTTTTGGTATTTTCCTCTTTAGTTGCACCCGTGGTAGGAAGAGTGGGTCACTGAGGCTTTGCGCAAATGTTTGGATTGAGATTGTCTTACATAGTTGGATTGTGTAATTGCGAGGTGTGTCGCCGCTGTAGCTGCTCTGCTGTCTCCATTGTGGAAACACATGCAGCAAAAGGGCGGGTATGAAGGACTGATAGTGTGTCAAAAGCGATTATTGCAGACTTACTCAGAGATTTTCTGATGTTAGTTGATCTGTATGCGGGACTTTTCAATAAAACAAAGAAACAACATGCATTTTTTCTTAGATTTGTCAGACTCCAGGCCAGCTGTTACCATGAACAGGCTTAGCAGTACAGAACAGAAATCCCTTGATGTAAAATGTAGGCGTATAATGGTCTCCATCAGTAGTGTCCCAATATCAGTATAAAAAAGAGTAATGGATGATACTTTACTACGGCTTGCATCTAAACTCTACGATACAAGCAGTTGCAGCACATTTACTCATGCAAAGCTGGACAGCCTGTTAACATCTTAATGCCCTCCAGGAGGCACACAAGGTGTGTGTTTTCTTCTATTTTAATGAAGTAATTTGCTGAAGGTGTACATGGTAAGTATATGCTACTAGGAGCTAGCAGTTACACAACAGACAAGCGCACAATAGCACACAAGCTATACGTAACAAGTGTCCTTAATTGAAAAATATTGCAGTCAGTATAAATAATTAGCAAATAAGTATGGGCAAGGCAAGTTTATTTATAGAGTACAATTTGTATACAAGGCAATTTAAAGTGCTTTACACAAAATTACAAGAAAGCAACAATAAAAATATATAAAATAATACAAATGGTGGCCGCGGGTTTAGGTCTCTGCTTTTTGTAGATGATGTGGTCCTGATGGCTTCATCTGGCCGGGATCTTCAGCTCTCACTGGATCGGTTCGCAGCCGAGTGTGAAGCGACCGGAATGAGAATCAGCACCTCCAAGTCCGAGTCCATGGTTCTCGCCTGGAAAAGGGTGGAGTGCCATCTCCAGGTTGGGCTTCCCTGCATAGGCTGCTGCCCCGGCGACCCGACCTCGGATAAACGGAAGATGATGAATGAATGGATGGAATAATACAAATAATCAAAATTTCAATTTATAATCAGACAATAAAATTGACATGATAAAAACAATCATAATTTAAAATCAATCAAAGAGTGGACAAGGGCTACCAAAAAATATTTGTTCCTTAGCTGTGGTCAGTTTCCAAAGCACACAAATTATGGTGAAGCTGTATTTTCATTTGCATTTCAATTTGACAGTTTATTTCAAAATAATATATTATTATGTGAGAGGAAGCCACGCAGTCACGGGGAGGACATGCAAACTCCACACAGAGAGATCCTGAGCCCGGGATCGAACCCAGGACTACTCAGGACCTTCGTACTGTGAGGCACATGCACTAACCCCTCTTCCACCGTGCTGCCCTCATTTGGAACAAGAAACAGTTAAATTATTTTCCACATTTATTAAATTAATGAAAATGTGTGCAAAAGTTGACCATAAAAACCCAATAGTAATGGAGCTGCTCGGATCTCTCGGTGAGGTGGCTCGCTGCAGTCAGCCAAATTTCAGAACTGTCTGCATTACACTATTTTCAATAAATAAATAGATTATTGACATTTACTAATCAATTCCATAGTCATCCATGTCTGAACTGCAATGCATCTAAAAATCGATTATTTCCCCCACCTCAAGTTACATTCCCATTGAATACGATTACAATCAAGAGGAAGATAGGTAATTCGTCAAATAGCTTTGAGGTTTTATTTCTGCTATTTTTGTCTGTTTTACTAAAACAATACTTTTTTTTTTTTATCAGCGCAAGGCCTTTTACAAACCCCGTTTCCATATGAGTTGGGAAATCGTGTTAGATGTAATTATAAATGGCATACAATGATTTGCAAATCCTTTTTAACCCGTATTCAATTGAATTCACTACAAAGACAAGATATTTGATGTTCAAACTCATAAACTTCATCCATCCATCCATCTTCTTCCGCTTATCCGAGGTTGGGTCGCGGGGGCAGCAGCCTAAGCAGGGAAGCCCAGACTTCCCTCTCCCCAGCCACTTCGTCTAGCTCTTCCCGGGGGATCCCGAGGCGTTCCCAGGCCAGCCGGGAGACATAGTCTTCCCAACGTGTCCTGGGTCTTCCCCGTGGCCTCCTACCGGTTGGACGTGCCCTAAACACCTCCCTCGGGAGGCGTTCGGGTGGCATCCTGACCAGATGCCCGAAACACCTCATCTGGCTCCTCTCGATGTGGAGGAGCAGCGGCTTTACTTTGAGTTCCTCCCGGATGACAGAGCTTCTCACCCTATCTCTAAGGGAGAGCCACGCCACACGGCGGAGGAAACTCATTTCGGCCGCTTGTACCCGTGATCTTATCCTTTCGGTCATGGCCCAAAGCTCATGACCATAGGTGAGGATGGGAACGTAGATCGACCGGTAAATTGAGAGCTTTGCCTTCCGGCTCAGCTCCTTCTTCACCACAACAGATCAGTACAACGTCCGCATTACTGAAGACGCCGCACCGATCCGCCTGTCGATCTCACGATCCACTCTTCCCTCACTCGTGAACAAGACTCCTAGGTACTTGAACTCCTCCACTTGGGGCAGGGTCTCCTCCCCAACCCGGAGATGGCACTCCACCCTTTTCCGGGAGAGAACCATGGACTCGGATTTGGAGGTGCTGATTCTCATTCCGCCCGCTTCACAATCTGCTGCGAACCGATCCAGTGAGAGCTGAAGATCCCGGCCAGATGAAGCCAACAGGACCACATCGTCTGCAAAAAGCAGAGACTTAATCCCGCGGCCACCAAACCGGAACCCCTCAATGCCTTGACTGCGCCTAGAAATTATGTCCATAAAAGTTATGAACAGAATCGGTGACAAAGGGCAACCTTGGCGGAGTCCAACCCTCACTGGAAACGTGTCCGACTTACTGCCAGCAATGCGGACCAAGCTCTGACACTGATCATACAGGGATCGGACTGCCATAATAAGACAGTCCGATACCCCATACTCTCTGAGCACTCCCCACAGGACTTCCCGAGGGACACGGTCGAATGCCTTCTCCAAGTCCACAAAGCACATGTAGACTGGTTGGGCAAACTCCCATGCACCCCCAAGAACCCTGCCGAGAGTATAAAGCTGGTCCACAGTTCCACGACCAGGACGAAAACCACACTGTTCCTCTTGAATCCGAGGTTCGACTATCCGGCGTAGCCTCCTCTCCAGTACACCTGAATAAACCTTACCAGGAAGGCTGAGGAGTGTGATCCCACGATAGTTGGAACACACCCTCCTCCGGTCCCCCTTCTTAAAGAGAGGGACCACCACCCCGGTCTGCCAATCCAGAGGTACCGCCCCCGATGTCCACGCGATGCTGCAGAGTCTTGTCAACCAAGACAGCCCCACAGCATCCAGAGCCTTAAGAAACTCTGGGCGGGTCTCATCCACCCCTGGGGCCTTGCCACCGAGAAACTTTTTAACTACCTCAGCAACCTCAGCCCCAGAAATATGAGAGTCCACCACAGATTCCCCAGGCACTGCTTCCTCATAGGAAGACGTGTTGGTGGGATTGAGGAGGTCTTCAAAGTATTCCTTCCACCTATCCACAACATCCGCAGTTGAGGTCAGCAGAACACCATCCGCACCATACACGGTGTTGACAGTGCACTGTTTCCCCTTCCTGAGGCGGCGGATGGTGGTCCAGAATCGCTTCGAAGCCATCCGGAAGTCATTTTCCATGGCCTCCCCAAACTCTTCCCATGTCCGAGTTTTTGCCTCTGTGACCGCTGAAGCTGCACACCGCTTGGCCTGTCGGTACTTGTCCACTGCCTCTGGAGTCCTATGAGCCAAAAGAACCCGATAGGAATCCTTCTTCAGCTTGACGGCATCCCTCACCGCTGGTGTCCACCAGCGGGTTCTAGGATTACCGCCACGACAGGCACCAACTACCTTGCGGCCACAGCTCCGATCAGCCGCCTCGACAATAGAGGTGCGGAAAATGGGCCACTCGGACTCAATGTCCAGCACCTCCCTCGTGACATGTTCAAAGTTCCTCCGGAGGTGGGAATTGAAACTTTCTCTGACAGGAGACTCTGCCAGACGTTCCCAGCAGACCCTCACAATGCGTTTGGGCCTGCCAGGTCTGTCCGGCATCCTCCCCCACCATCGCAGCCAACTCACCACCAGGTGGTGATCGGTAGAAAGCTCCGCCCCTGTCTTTACCCGAGTGTCCAAAACATAAGGCCGCAAATCCGATGACACAACTACAAAGTCGATCATGGAACTGCGGCCTAGGGTGTCCTGGTGCCAAGTGCACATATGGACACCCTTATGTTTGAACATGGTGTTTGTTATGGACAATCCGTGACGAGCACAGAAGTCCAATAGCAAAACACCACTCGGGTTCAGATCCGGGCGACCATTCTTCCCAATCACGCCTCTCCAGGTTTCACTGTCGTTACCAACATGAGCGTTGAAGTCCCCCAGCAGAACAAGGGAATCACCCGGGGGAACACTCTCCAGTACTCCCTCGAGTGTACCCAAAAAGGGTCGGTACTCTGAACTGTTGTTTGGTGCGTAAGCGCAAACAACAGTCAGGACCCGTCCCCCACCCGAAGGCGGAGGGAGGCTACCCTTTCGTCCATTGGGTTGAACTCCAACGTACAGGCTTTAAGCCGGGGGGCAACAAGAATTGCCCCCCCCAGCCCCGTCGCCTCTCACTGCCGGCCACGCCAGAGTGAAAGAGAGTCCAGCCCCTTTCAAGAGAAGTGGTTCCAGAGCCCTTGCTGTGCGTCGAAGTGAGTCCAACTACATCCAGACGGAATTTCTCTACTTCGCGCACTAGCTCAGGCTCTTTTCCCCCCAGTGAGGTGACGTTCCACGTCCCATGAGCGAGCTTATGTAGCCGAGGATCGGACCGCCAAGTGCCCTGCCTTCGGCTGCCGCCCAGCTCACATTGCACCCGACCTCTATGGCCCCTGCTATGGGTGGTGAGCCCATTGGAGGGGGGACCAACGTAAACTTAATTTTTTTTTTGCAACTAATAATTAAATTAAAATTTCATGGCTTCAACACTTGCCAAAGTAGTTGGGAAAGGGCATGTTCACCACTGTGTTACATCACCTTTTCTTTTAACAACACTCAATAAACGTTTGGGAACTGAGGAAACTAAGTGTTGAAGCTTTGGAAGTGGAATTCTTTCCCATTCTTGTTTTATGTAGAGCTTCAGTCGTTCAACAGTCCGGGGTCTCCGCTGTCATATTTTACGCTCCATAATGTGCCAAACATTTTCCCTGGGAGACAGATCTGGACTGCAGGCAGGCCAGGAAAGTACCCACACTCTTTTTTTTACGAAGCCACGCTGTTGTAACACTTGTCTTGCTGAAATAAGCAGGGGCGTCCATGATACGGTGCTTGGATGACAACATATGTTGTTCCAAAACCTGTATGTACCTTTCAGCATTAATGGTGCCTTCACAGATGTGTAAGTTACCCATGCCTCGGGCACTAATACACCCCCATACCATCACAGATGCTGGCTTTTGAACTTTGCGCCTATAACATTCCGAATGGTTATTTTCCTCTTTGTTCTATAGGACACCACATCCTCTGTTTCCAAATATAATTTGAAATGTGGACTCGTAAGACCACAGAACACCTTTCCACTTTGCATCAGTCCATCTTAGGTGAGCTCGGGCCCAGCCAACCCGGCGGCGTTTTAGGATATTGTTGATAAATGGGTTTGACTTTGCATAGTAGAGTTTTAACTTGCACTTACAGATGCAGCGACCAACTGTAGTTACTGAGAGTGGTTTTCTGAAGTGTTCCTGAGCCCATGTGGTGATATCCTTTACACACTGATGTCGATTTTTGATGCAGTACCGCCTGAGGGATCAAAAGTCTTTAATATCATCGCCTACATGCAGTGATTTCTCCAGATTCTCTGAACTTTTAGATGATTTTACGGACCGTAGATGGTAAAATCCCTAAATTCCTTGCAATAGCTCGTTGAGAAATGTTCTTAAACTGTTCGACAATTTTCTTACAAAGTGGTGACCCTCACTCCATCGTTGTTTGTAAATTACTTAGCATTGCATGTAAGCTGCTTTTATACCCAATCATGGCACCCAACTCTTCCCAATTAGCCTGCACACCTGTGGGATGTTCCATCTAAGTGTTTGATGAGCATTCCTCAGCTTTATCAGTATTTATTGCCACTTTTCCCAACTTCTTTGTCACGTGTTGCTGGCATCAAATTCTAAAGTAATGATTATTTGCAAAAAAATATTTATCATTTTGAACATCAAATATGTTGTCTTTGTAGCATATTCAACTGAATATGGGTTGAAAATGATTTGCAAATCATAGTATTCAATTTATATTTACATCTAACACAATTTCCCAACTCATATGGAAACAGGGTTTGTAAATGGATAAAAGTTGAATACTAAATTTTGTTTTTTGACGCTCGTAATAAGCAACACAGTTAACAGTAAAAATACATATTTCTGAATGATTGGTCATCTTTGTCAGTTATCATATGCTAAAATATCTTAAGCTGCATTCAAAATCAGATGGCTAAATTAGAGCCCCTGAATATATTAATGCTTCAGGATTTTTCTGTGTGGAGTTTGCATGTTCTCCACGTGACTGCTTGGGTTTCCCCCGGGTACTCCGGCTTCCTCCCACTTCCAAAGACATGCACCTGGGGATAAGTTCATTGGCAACACTAAATTGGCCCTAGTGTGTGAATGTGAGTGTGAATGTTGTCTCTCTATCTGTGTTGGCCCTGTGATGAGGTGGCGACTTGTCCAGGGTGTCCACTGCCTTCCGCCCGAATGCAGCTAAGATAAGCTCCAGCGACCCCCCCGCGACCCGCAAAAAGGGACAAGCGGTAGAAAATGGATGGATGGAAAGCGATTAGTCGACTAATTGTTAAGATAATCAATGTTTATTCGACTATCAGAATATTTGTTAGTTGCAGACCTATTCTCCATAATGATTACCCGTGTAAGACTGGATTTTCAGTTTGGACCACGGCAAAAACAAGACTCAAAATTAGGTAAAAAAAAACCTTGAACACATCAAACCACATAATTATCGTCTTCTGTCTGGGGAAACAAACTTTATGCTCAGTCAGTATTTGTTTTGTACATTTTTTTCCCACATTTTGCTTTAGATTACTTTCAGTTCTGGAGTGCAGCGGTTTGACTGTGAGTTCAAGAAGTTTGATGAGCACTGCTGTAGAACATAGAGCATTCCAATGTTTAATTTCTGCTGTATGTCCCACAGACGAGCATTCTCACCCGAGCAGCTGATGGCATGCTGCCCTGCAGGCCGTCGGAGAGAGGGCGAGTCTGAATGGCGCCCTAGTCCCGCCCCTCATCTCCCTGTCTGAAAACGCCTTGACCCCTACTCTCAGGAACCGCCGAGCACCCCGCCGACCTCTCCGCTATGGATATACTGAACGACGACACGGAGGGCTGCTATTACAACCGCAGCGTCAAGTTTTTCTATGAAAAGAGTAACAAGAACATCAGCGACAGCTGGCGTGCCCGCGACTACGTGGTTGTCACGCTGGGCATGACAGTCTGCTTCATTGTCATCTTTTCCAACCTTCTGGTTATTGGGGCCATTTTAAAAAATAGACGCTTCCACTTTCCCATTTACTACCTTTTGGGTAACCTGGCCTTGGCAGACCTCTTTTCAGGTACGTTGTACGCTCAATTAACACACACACAGTAAATTGGGTACTTTTTGTCTTTTCAGGTACATTTTTGCTTAATTTTTTTGGCCATAACTATGAATATGTTGCTCTAAACGGAATGATTCTTTCCCAAGAGATTTTTTTTCATGTTCAATTGTAATATTTTTATTCAAAATTATTTTTGAAATCAACAATACACTGTGAAATTATTTTAACTCCGTTAAATAGCACCGGGACAAAAAACCTTCAGGGAGACAATAACATTTTTCCTTTTTGCTGAGATCTCTTAAACAACTTCTATTTAAATAATAAAAAAAAAACATGTAATGTTTTTGTCCTATTTTTTTTAACCTAATTATAGTTAAAGTTAAAGTCCCAAAGATATTCACACACACACAAGGTGTGGTAAAATTATCCACTGTATTTGACCCATCCCCATGTTCACCCCCCAGGAGGTGAGGGGAGCAGCGAGCAGCATCGGTGGCCGCGCTCAGGAATTATTTTGGCGATTTGACCCCCAATTCAAACCCTTGATACTGAGGCAGGGAGGCAATGGGTCCCATATTTATAGTCTTTGGTATGACTTGGTCGGGGTTTGAACTCACAACCTTCAAGTCTCAGGGCGGACACTCTAACTACAAGGCCACTGAGCTGGTCTATGGCAGATTTTATTTAAAATCACTTATTTTCCATACAGTAAATGTTAAAGTGCTGGAGTACTTGGGTAAATATCAGGTCTGAATATACATACGATAGGTAATAAAACACATTTTTATACATTGTCTGATTTTATCAGTTAGAGTTCGGGTAACTCATTTTATAAAATGTTTTCAATTACAAAAACTTACATACAGCAATAAGATCAAATGAGCATTCATAGTAGGAGTGTCCCGATACAACTTTTTGACAACCGATATTGGAACCTTGAGTGTTGCTCGATAACAATATAAACCCAATACGATATCGGCACAAATCTTGCATTATTTTGTATTCTGGTATTTTAGAACAGGTTTGATCAAGTTAAAACACTAACTTTAAGACAGATTGTTGCTGTTGGAGAACAATGATCATTTGTTTCTGGTGATACCAGTGGTCACAATAATTCATTAAAATAAGGTCATGACTCACAGTGATATTGCGAAATTGTTCAATTAAGGACACTTTTTGCATATGTCTAGCTTGTGTGGTAGCTGTTGTGTAGCTCCTAACTCCTAGTAGCCTACCATGTTTACCTTTTGTAAACGACTTGACTAAAACACAAGAAACGATCAACTTTGTGTGCCTATTGGAGAATATTTAAATGTTAACTGTTTGTCCAGCTTTGTAAGATCGCTTGTGTCAGAGATTTTACATGCAAGCCGATATTGTATATACAGCTTATTGATAAATATTTGCAAATTATAACAACGTTTTCCAGTTCGAACGTTAAGTATCTTGTTTTTGCAGTCTATTCAATTGAATATAGGTCGAAAAAGATTTGCAAATCATTGAATTCTGTTCTTATTTCCGTGCCAAATTCAATGGTGAACCGTTGTCTTTGTGTGGAGGAGAGACATTTGGGAAAAATCATGAGTCTGGTAGCGCTAATTTATCCCCAGCTCACCACACCGCCCCGTTCTGAACTCAACAATGCCGAGACGGCCAATTGAAACAGCGGAGCTAAAACTATCAAAACAATCCATACCCCGCAACACATTTCATCTGCTTGTGTTGTTGTGAACGACATCATCGATGTTAAATAAATCTAGAAACAGTGGTCGCAACTTGAGAGGCTCACACTTTTTTTACAGCCTCAAGTCACCTCTTTATTTATCAAGCTGAGAACAACAGCACAGCACACTTTCCCCTCCACAATAATAGTGCGGTACGCCACATCTGGCGTGACTGCGCTGACCAAATAAACCGTGGCTCGGTTGGTGGAGTAGCCGTGCCAGCAACTTGACAGTTCCAGGTTCGATCCCCACTCCTGCCATCCTAGTCACTGTCGTTGTGTCCTTGGGCAAGGCACTTTACCCACCTGTTCCCAGTGCCACCTACACTGGTTTAAATGTAACTTAGATATTGGGTTTCACTATGGCTTTGAGTCACGAGAGAAAAGCGCTATAACAAATATAATTCACACAAAATAATCACTAAACCTAAAATACTGGTTAAAATTGTCCAAATAAGTGACACCAATACTTGTGAGTATTTTTACATGTAATTAACAAACATTTTATTAAATTGTATTTTACTCAAAAAGCACACACTCAATGGTGATAAAATAAGTGTAAAAGGTAAAACTGAATTAAAAACAAAATGTAAAAACAGAATTTTTTTTTTTTTTTTAATTGCTATTGTTGTTGCTGTTATTTTTATTTTACTTGTGGTTTATTCAGTACTAACTTATATCAGGGTTTATCTAAACTATATTTAAAGTTGATTTCGGTGGCACAATAAATTCTCATGTTTTCGAATTCATGATTAGTCGTGTAATTAGTTGTGATTACAATATCTATCAAAGTAATTATTAGTATTTTTATCAGCCTAAATAGAAGCTTCATCTGAATGTCCTGCACTGATTGATTGATTTAAACATTTATTAGTAGATTGCACAGTACAGTACATATTCCGTACAAATAACCACTAAATGGTTAACACCCGAATAAGTTTTTCAACTTTTTATGTCGGGGTCCACGTTAATTAATTATGTGTACATGCAGTGAGCAAGCAGAGTTGCATTCTCCTTTAAAGGGTAACTGCACTTTTTGGGGGGATTTTGCCTATCGTTCACAATCATTATGAGCAACAAGAAGCCAAAAGTTTTTTGTTTTTTTTCCCGCATACTAACATATAAAAATCGTCTCGTTCTAAATGGCTAGCAATGCCGCTAATGGAAGCAATCCATCCTACCTTACATCACTTTAAAATGCATTCAAAAAACGTCAATAATACTTCATTTATGTTCTGTAACCCATATAATAACCAAGCTGTAGCGACATTGTTATTGTAAGAGCGAACATTGCATAACTATTTTACTATAGCGTACTAACACATCAACATGCTTCAGTATTAGTGGTAAAAGCTAGCCATAGCAAGAGATAAGCTTGCTTCTACATCAGCACAAAATACATTTGAGTTTGTAAAACACCACCATGCGATAAATCTGTACTGACTAAAAAACATGAATAATCATGATATACTATCTGTATTATCTCTATTGTCGCAGTATTTTTAAATGTGCTCAACATTTTTGAAAAGTACTTATACTGAAATTTTTTGACCAAGTTTTATCCAAAAAACCCTTCACAAACAACACATTCAAAATTATTGTCCTTGTAGAAGAAACATTATTGTAGATAACAACACTGTTTCATGGATTTCAAGGAGACATTGAATGTGCATATGAAAGCAACACAATCCCATTAGATTTATAAGCAAGGTAACATGGCGGAAACAAAATAACATAAATATAAAAATAAATGTAAAAATTGTGCAACATATCACCCTATGGACATAAGATATATACAAATGTAAGAATTTTGCAAGGTGGCACCTGATGGACATAAGACGTAACTACACGTTTTGTCCATATAGATAAAAATAGTTTTAATTAATGAAATCAAACTGATAATCAAGATTTTTTTTTAATCAATATTGAAATTAGGGCTGGGCGATATGGCCTTTTTTTAATATCTCGGTATGTTTAGGCCATATCGCGATATACGATATATATCTCGATATTTGGCCTTAGCCTTGAATTAACATTTGATACATATAATCACAGCAACATGGTGTTTCTATGTGTCTACATTAAAACATTCTTGTTCAAACTGCATTTAATATGTGCTCATTTTAAACTTTCATGCAGAGAAGGACATCAGAACTAAGTCAATTGACCAAAACTGTATTTATTAAACACTTATTAGTAGGTGACTTTTCAAATGATGCTACATATTAGCAGTAATGCGACTTTTGGTAGCAACGCTTGTGCCCCAAATTAAAGTTGTCTATTCGACATATTCCCGCTTGAAGCCGAACCACCACCAGACAATAAACCCTGTGCTGTTTTTCTTGCGAATTAATTCTTCCTTCATTTGTTACCAGATTTGCACCTTCTGTCTCTCGTATTACCACCCACAACACTCCGCTAGCATCACAGCTAACGTTAGCCACGCTGCTACCTCTCTGCTCCGTGAGGGCGTATACGTATATGACGTATGATGTGACAGTATGTGATGTATGTAAGTTTGTGCGCTTGCTGTCTGTGAGGAGACACAAGAAAGAGTGGAAAGAGCCTGTAGTGTAATGCCCGCAGCTAAAAGCAACAGCGTGAGAATGTATACTCGAATATTACGATATAGTCATTTTCTATATCGCACAGAGACAAAAACCCGCGACATATCGCGTATATCGATATATCGCCCAGCCCTAATTGAAATAACGATTATTGACTATAAGTAAAACAGAGTTAGGGTTGGGTGTGAACAGGACTCCATTATGTAATTTGAAGTACCAATGATTGTCACACACACACACTAGGTGTGGCAAAATTATTCTCTGCAGTTAACCCATCACCCTGAATCACCCCCTGGGAAGTGAGGGGAGCAGTGAGCAGCAGCGGTGCCGTGCACAAGAATCATTTTTGGTGATTTATTAAATTCTAAGATATTATAGATAAATAAATAAATGTTATCCATACATTTAAAGACAAATAGTTATTTTATTCATTAACAGTAGCACTGTGTCATCTTTTTATCATTACATGATTATCTCTATTGTTACATTTTTTTAGATTATTTTTTTGGTTAAGTACATTTATATGTACATGCACATGCTATATCGGGACAGACTCATTCAAAGTTTGAGCAAAAATATGTCGTATATGAATTAACTATACACAAAATAAAACATTAACACAATGTTATGTCACATGAATTTAACTCTGTGACATGGAAAAAACCTACAAGTAATCTATAAAAAACCATGGTCTTTACTTTTTAATATCAATATACGACACAAGGCAGTTTGGCTAAACAAGCTTTAGTCTTCTCTAACAACACCAAGTGGTACAGTACAACAGTTTGGCCAACAAAAATAAACTGGAGTCACATTGGAATACACAATCTTCATAGCGTGCGTTCAATTCGATGAGATGTCAAAACAGTATAGCTAGTATTGATGTTATTTGAACACTGATACAGTTTGCAGTTAAATAAAGGATGGGTGAGCATCTCAGTAAACAAACTAAAGACTTTACAAACAAGTTGTGGCAGCGTTCCCTACACATCGCCTGCTGCATGTTTTCTTGTGTCATTAACTCTGTCACAGCAGCCGATGGATACTGTATTGAGAAAATGAAAGCAACATCAAATAGTTTTCTCCTATGCTGTATACTTTTAGTGTAAGACAAATGAGTCTGTCTCCAATATTGTCCACACCTGTCGCCATCTGAAAACTGCAGTGCACTTTTAAATGCACGCCAAGACGCCACAGAATTCAAGCGAGGGGAAAAAACTGTGTAGTTGTGTTCCACCATGTGTTTTCTAGCCAAACGGCGCTAGTGAGCATGCACCAGCGCTGCTGTGACTCCGTTTTTATGAAGTAAGCAGTGTTGCCTAAAATGCATTAATAAACTAGAGTTTTTCAGTAATTAAAATTTCTAAATCGGTATTACTGTTGGTAATTTTACTGCGGTTTATCATCATACAGCTTACCATTACATTCCTAATCATGATCAATATTATAGGGCAGTGATCCTCAAATGGGGGTATACGTACCCCTGGGGGTACTTGAAGGTATGCCGAGGAGTACGTGAGATTTTTTTTTTTAATATTCTAGAAATAGCAACAATTCAAAAATCTTTTATAAACATTTTTGGGGAATAATAATACTTCAACAAAATATGATTGTAAGTTCATAAACTGAAAAGAAATGCAACAATGCAATACTGTATTCAGTGTTGACAGCTAGATTTTTTGTGGTCATAAATATTGATGTTAAAAATGTATTTTTTTGTGAAGAAAGGTTTAGAATTAAGTTCATGAATCCAGATGGATCTCTATTACAATCCCCAAAGAGGGCACTTTAAGTTGATGATTACTTCCATGTGTAGAAATTTGTATTTATAATTGAATCACTTGTTTATTTTTCAACACATTTTTAGTTATTTTTATCTTTTTTTCCAAATAGTTCAAGAAAGACCACACTACTAATGAGCAATATTTTGCACTGTTATACAATTTAATAAATCAGAAACTGATGACATAGTGCTGTATTTTACTTCTTTATCTCTTTTTTTCAACCAAAAATGATTTGCTCTGATTAGGGGTACTTCAATTAAAAAAATGTTATCATTGAAAAAAGGTTCAGAACCACTGTTATAGGGGACTCACTCGATGAGCTGTTGTCTGTTTGAGCAAGCTGGCCGGAGACGTTTCCAGTTGATTTGGGCACTCCATTAATTCGGCATAGCTTGGCTTCAATTTTCCAGATTTGCAGCGTGACCATGGTGCACTATATCGGTGTCCGTCTGCTCCAACGATTCAGCATCTTCTTTGTGCTCGCTTCTGTAAGCAGCAGTTCATCCTGCACATAGGTACCGTATTTTCCGGCGTATAAGCCGCCCCGGAGTATAAGTCGCACCTGCCGAAAATGCACAATAAAGAAGGAAAAAAACATAAAAAAGTCGCACTGGAGTATAAGTCGAAATTTTTGGGGGACATTTATTTGATAAAACCCAACACCAAGAATAGACATTTGAAAGGCAATTTAAAATAAATAAAGAATAGTGAACAACAGGCTGAATAAGTGTAAGTTGTATACATAATCAACTGAGAAGGTGCCTGGTATGTTAACGTAACATATTATGGTAAAAGTCATTCAAATAACTATAACATATAGAACATGCTATACGTTTACCAAACAATCTGTCACTTCTAATCGCTAAATCCCATGAAATCTTATACGTCTAGTCTCTTACGTGAATGAGCTAAATAATATTATTTGATATTTTACACATAAGTCGCTCCTGAGTATAAGTCGCACCCCTGGCCAAACTATGAAAAAAACTGCGACTTATAGTCCGAAAAATACGGTAGTTTAAAAAAGATATGGTGGGGAATTTGTCCAAAAATAGTTGTCTTTGTTGTCTGTTACCAAGTCTGCCATGATTAGAAAAAAAACCACACTCGTGTTTTGTTTGATTCTGGCAGGAGGATTACATTTGTTGCAGGAAGTCGTAAGTGCACTGCTATGAAAACGGAAATAAATGCGCCGAATAATCAATTCTAGCAATGATTAAAATCATCAAAATATGGTAAATATTGTCCATTTTACATAGTTTTATGGTTGTGTCTGTTACTACATTATATATAGATATACAGTGTGTATACAAAATGTTGATGGAGGGTTTTGAAGTTGCCTTTGAGGGCTACAACGGTGACTCCCATTAGCCACGTCTTCCAAGCCTTTTTTATTATCTTTAAAATCTTAATAAAAAAAAAAAGATGTGTTTTCTTGTCTTTCATATTGATTTTAAACGATAGGCAAAATTGTATTTAAAAAAAAAATGGATCTGTCGCGTCTTTCATAATGATTGTGAACAATTGGCAAAATTCCCAAAAAAGTGCACCATCCCTTTAAGGGGCCCGTCCTCGCCTTTGCGGTGTTGAGAATTGATAAACCACGCTTGTTTCTCTTAAGGATGTAAGCATGACACACAATACCTCTTAATGATGTGTAATTTGCACTGGCCTCCCCCACGCCAGGTGTCTCCTACCTCCACTTGATGTTCCACACGGGTCCGTGGACCATCAAACTGTCCAAGCACCAGTGGTTCGTGCGTCAGGCTCTCATCGACACCAGCTTGACCGCCTCCGTCCTCAACCTCCTGGCGGTGGCGTTGGAGCGCCACCAGACCATCTTCCAGATGCAGCTCCACAGCAAAATGAGCACGCGTCGCGTTTTTGTCCTCATGCTCTTAATTTGGCTGGTCGCCATCATCATGGGCCTGGTGCCCACCATGGGCTGGCACTGTCTGTGCGACCTGGACAACTGCTCCACCATGGCGCCGCTCTACAGCCGCAGCTACCTGGTGTTCTGGGCGGTCCTCAACCTCCTCACCTTCTCCGTCATGGTGGGCGTCTACACCCGCATCTTTTTGTATGTGCGGCACAAGAGTGAGCAGATGTCACGGCACACCACACAGATAAGACAACGTGAGACCGTGTTGAAACTGATGAAGACCGTCTCCATGATCTTGGGTGAGGTGGCACATCCTAACACAGCCTGACTTAGTCCGTCTCAGCATGTCTGCACTTGTTTATGCACACACACCCTTTCCCTCCGTTTCCCAACAGCTCCTCTTGTTTTTTATTCAACTACCTCCTAGTTCTGTTACTTGAGAGCCTCCCCTTTGCCTTCGCATTGCTTTTCCAGCATGACAATAAATTCTTCAAGTTTTTTCAAAAGTCCTACACGTTCTCCCCTGTCGCTTAGCAGCGAGCGCTCGTCACCTCTGGCATGTGAGTGAGGCCAGGAAAACCCTGGCGTGCCTGACAAGGAACTGCATACTTCAGTCACTATGACACAGAGAATAGCATGTGTGTGTGTGTGTGTGTGTGTGTGGGAGTGTTTGTGTGTTGTTTGTGCAAGCATGCGCGTCTCTGGACCGTCTCAAGAGTCGTGACACCGTTTCTGTTAGGATTGCTTTCGTGCGGCGTGCCAGCCGGCGTCACGTCCGCCCGTAGCGTGCACAAATTATTATTGATGCAGCGAAAAAATTCCTGAGCTGCCCAATCAGGTGTTATGATAATGAAATGTGATCATGCAGACTAAACTTTGTGCGTGCATGTGTGAGAGGAATTTTACAGTACATTCCCCTTCTCTCTTTAGCACCTCCTGCTTTTGACATTCTTCAGCACATCCTGTCTGTTTTCCTCTTCTCTCACACCTGCAAAATGCACAAAGTTTCACATATTTGTATGTCCAGTCGTAACTCAACTTACGAGCTTAATTGGTTCTGTGACGAAGCTTTTAACTCAAAACACTTGTGTCTGAAATCGACGTTGCCCATCCATCCATCCATCCATCCATCCATCCATCCATCCATCCATCCATCCATCCATCCATCCATCCATCCATCCATCCATCTTCTTCCGCTTATCCGAGGTCGGGTCACGGTGGCAGCATTCTAAGCAGGGAAGCCCAGACTTTCCTCTCCCCGGCCACTTTGTTCAGCTCTTCTCGGGGGATCCCGAGGCGTTCCCAGGCCAGCCAGGAGACATAGTCTTCCCAACGTGTCCTGGGCCTTCCCCGTTATATTGAATTGAAATCAATGTAATCGGTGTCTGCAGCACAATTTTAACTTGTAACATACCGTTTAGACAAGAAAAACAACATTCTAAATAAGAAATATTGTGCTGCAAACAACAATATTTTTATGAAGTAATGTGAGGAATGTTTATTGGAGAGTGGACTTCTATGGCAAGGGTTCCTAACCTTTTAAACCTCGGGGCCTATATTTCACTACAGAGAGCCTGGGGCGCACTAAAATATTAACACTGAATTACCCCAAAAGGAACAAGCGGCAGCAAATGGATGGGTGGATAGTAATTTTACTCTTGATTTTAGTCCAACTACTTATTTACAATTTAACAGGATAAACCTTGTCAAAAGATATGAAACTATGTGTTAATCAATTATGCTGCAAAAGAAGGAACTCCTAAAGACTGATACAAATAGATGTACATACATTAATGCAATGCAAAAATAAATACATTCTAACTTAATTAATAATAAATATATTTTCCTTAAATTGTCAATAAAATTAGAGTACGAACAAAAATACAGCGTCACCACAATGTAATATATCTGTTTTGTAGCAATGGTCCTTGTAGGCCACGGCTGTACTTAGTTATAAGACAATTTACCACCACAAACAGAATAAGTATGGCGCTAATTCATGGCGAAATTTCTTAAGCGCAAACATTATGACTAAAGTGGTGAAGCTGTATTTTCATTTGCACTCTATTTGTATTGACTGTTTAGTTAAGAAACTTATTTATTTTTTATTTAGCTTATTTATTTTAGCACAACATAATACATATTGTATGTAAATGTATTGTTTATTTGGTTAGTTCTTCTTCTTCTAATCAGCCTGACCTGAGCCTAAGGTTTATTTGTTAAATTAATTATAATCTTTGTGATTGACACATTCTTTTATATCGATAGACAAGGTAGTAAACTGAAAGTATGTGGGATACAATTGTTTAATATGATAAAAAAATTCAAAAGTAAGATTACTCATTCGGTGTTAATAGTGGAGTGGTCCCCAGGTCCCTCTGAAGCGGAAAAGTTGTGCACCAAGGTCAAAAAGGTTAAGAACCCCTCCTATATGCAATGACCCTGCTGGGAGCTGCAGATGAAAATTAGCCTTTGGCTACAATTTGGCACATTAACACTTTATATGTTCATTAAGGTGCATTGTCCCATGTACTATCATCAATGGGGACGTTCTATCAGGTGTTGTAATATACATCTATCAACAACATACTTGCCAACCTTGAGACCTCCGATTTCGGAAGGTAGGGGGCGTGGTCGGCGGTGGGGCGGAGGTGTTGTTGGGGGCGTGGTTGGGGCAGGGGCGTGGTTAAGAGGGGAGGAGTATAATTTACCAACTCGAGTATTTCATATATATTTCATCCATCCATCCATCCATTTTCTACCGCTTATTGCCTTTTGGGGCTGCGGGGGGCGCTGGCGCCTATCTCAGCTACAATCGGGCGGAAGGCAGGGTACACCCTGGACAAGTCGCCACCTCATCGCAGGGCCAACACAGATAGACAGACAACATTCACACTCACATTCACACACTAGGGCCAATTTAGTGCTGCCAATCAACCTATCCCCAGGTGCATGTCTTTGGAAGTGGGAGGAAGCCGGAGTACCCGGAGGGAACCCACGCATTCACGGGGAGAACATGCAAACTCCACACAGAAAGATCCCGAACCTGGATTTGAACCCAGGACTGCAGGAACTTCTTATTGTGAGGCAGACGCCCTAACCCCTCTGCCACCGTGAAGCCTATATATATATATATATATATATATATATATATATATATATATATATATATATATATATATATATATGAGTAAATCAAGCTAGTAAAAAATCTTAGCTAGTAAAAAAGCTTGCCCCATTGCCAAATGTCTTAAAACATGTCAAAATAGTCTAGTTTTTAGGTTCTTATTTCTAGTAAAAAATACTAGTTCTGAGGTGATTTACTCCCTCACTGAAATTAAATGTAAAATGGGAAATAATATGAAATGAAATATTACCTGAAGACAACTGAGACAGCTCGGAGTCTGAATCCACCTGGAGATTGATGTTTTCTCCACCCGATTCGCAAGGGTCAGCTCCATCCAGGATCATTTCCAATGCCTGTTGAGTGCTGTATCTCTGCATCTTCGTTCCTTGGAGAGGAGCTTCTTTCACCACAAAATTCTTGAGGGAAATGGAGCAGTAGTCCACATGCACTGGTATTTATCCATCTAACAATTGCCAGGTTGCATTCACATGAGTCGTTATGGTCACATGGCATGGGAGTTTCACACGTTAATTCAACCATTATCTGGTTGCAGTCATATGATTCGTCATGATCACATGGGACATTCACACGTTCATTGAACCAATCATCGCGTTCGCGTGCACGGCAGACGAGCAATTTGCCGTGCAGTTGACAGCAGGAGCATGCCCAGTACGAATTTGAGGTGAGAAATTTCGCACTGGGCATGCTCCTGCTGCAAACTGCACGGCAACTCGCTTGTTTACACACAAAACGCTGGCTATTCCAGTCTTTACGCAGCTTGCGCATGCCCTAATGAAGGCGCGTTCACGTTTCAGGCATTTTCGTAGTCTCTGTCAGTCTCCATGAATGTTACAATTGGAAATAACATGCGCCAGGCTCCATACTTCAGGCGCATAATTGGACACTTGCTATTGCGTTGTTTTGATGGCTTACGTTAACATTCATTATTAGAGACTGTTGACGAGACATGTTATATACTAACCTGATTATCATAATTTTGATATGACATCTTCCAAAACGTTCCAAAATATTTTATCCCAATTCCCTAACACTATCTTGAAAATTGAGCAGACTATTCTGCATTTGATGACTTATATGAAGAAAATGTGCTGACATGTTTTCAGGACAACCATTACACTGAGAATCAACCAATTGGGATAGATCAGCAAGGTACATTCATTTGAAAATTGTACTAAATGTAAGCTGATTGTGTTAACTGTAGGATACTTGTACATAGCCATTTGCAAGGATGTACTAAATGATTGAGACATGTACAAAAGCATTTGAAATTTGACGAAAGCAATGATAAATGCCATTCTGTTGTGAGGAACTGCAAATTAGTTTTGGGATTTGTCCATGTTTTGAGAATGACATCTCAGTTTCAAGAAATGAGCCAAACCAATGGAGAAAAACTGTAACACACTGTCCGCCAAACTGTGCTATCTGTCTTTGCTGCTGATATCTTCATGCAAGTTGCTATTTACCTGTGGTGATTTTGGAGGCTGACAGCGCTTGGGAAGAAGCTGTTTGTCTTGGCTGCTACCACTGTAAGGTGTGACCCCCTCACCCCTCACCCCACACACGGCCCCTAACAGCCTCATTACCATAACAAAATGAGTGATTAGTGTATTCGGTAAAAGCCGCCGGGTCAAATGACCCCTCTCTGGTACTTCTAGGTAGGCAGAAAAATCCTGGTAGTTTTAGTGTTAATGCTGTACTACCGTACAGGTACTGTACTTTTACACTCGTGTAACAGTACAGTTAAAGGCCTACTGAAATGAGATTTTCTTATTCAAACGGGATAGCCGGTCCATTCTATGAGTCATACTTGATCATTTCGCGATATTGCCATATTTTTGCTGAAAGGATTTAGTAGAGAACATCGACGATAAAGTTTGCAACTTTTGGTCGCTAATAAAAAAGCCTTGCCTGTACCGGAAGTAGAAGCCGATGTGCGCGTGACGTCACCGGTGTGAGGGCTCCTCACATCCGCACATTGATTAAAATCATAGCCACCAGCAGCGCGAGCGATTCTGACCGAGAAAGTGACAATTTCCCCATTAATTGGAGCGAGGCTGAAAGATTTGTGGATGAGGATAGTGAGAGAAAAGGACTAAAAGAAAAAAAAAAAAAAGAAGACATGGCAGTGGAAGCGATTCAGATGTTATTAGACACATTTACTAGGATAATTCTGGAAAATCCCTTATCTGCTTATTGTGTTACTAGTGTTTTAGTGAGATTATAAAGTCATACCTGAAAGTCAGAGGGGTGTGGTGACCGCCAGTGTCTCTGAGGGAAGCCATGGAGGAACCAAGAAAGTCGCAGCCGCCTCTGACAGCTGCAGAAGGAACGACACAAACTCCGCTCATGTTTACGGTAAGAGCCGACTTATTACCACCATTTTCTCACCGAAACCTGCCGGTTGACATGTGGTAGATAACCATGTTCGTTTGACCGCTCTGTTCCATATTAAAGCTTCACGACAAACAAAGAAACACCGGCTGTGTTTGTGTTGCTACAGCCGGCCGAAATACAGCGCTTTCCACCATCAGTATTCTTCTTTGTAGTCTCTATTATCAATTGAACAAATTGCAAAAGATTTAGCAAAACAGATGTCCAAAATACTGTGTAATTATGCGATTAAATCGGACGACTTTTAGCCGTGAGTGGTGCTGGGATAAAATGTCCGCTCCAACCAATAACGTCACAAGCACGCGTCAACATAAGCGTCATCATTCCGACGTTTTATAAACTATCAGACCGCGTGGTCGGTAGTAGTGGGTTTCAGTAGGCCTTTAAAGTGTTTCTTCAAATACTCCCAAAAGTTGGTGGCTGGATTTAAAGATTTCACTTGACATTATATGCTATGGGTTTAACCTCTGAGGTTTTCATTTGTTCGATCATTCATTACTGATGATAGGTAGAAAATTTAGCAAAGAAATACAATTATTTTTTTGCTGACTTAAAAAAAAAAAAAACTACAATCAACAATCAACCACATTGATTCCAACTTTTGAGATGCTACTTTTAATTACCTAGGAAGTGGATTTTATATCAATTGAGGAGCACGTGTGTGGCTGACGTCCTTTCTCTGCCTCCCCCTGCAGGCTGTTTTGTGATCTGCTGGACACCCGGCCTGGTGGTGCTGTTGCTCGACGGCCTGGGCTGCGACAAGTGCAAAGTGCTGCGCTTCGAAAAGTACTGCCTGGTGCTGGCCGAGTGCAACTCCCTGGTCAACCCCATCATCTACTCCTTCAGGGATAAGGACATGAGGAGGACCTTCAGGGAGATCCTCTGCTGCGTGTTCTGGCGCGGCGGCGACCACACGAACACGTCTGGAGTTAACTTTAACACCCTGGAGCACGAGGTACTGTCTGAGACCAACGGGACCGAAGTCAGCGGTCACAAACAAAGCAGCGACTAGCCGCCCTGCACTTGACCTCCGTGCGTTTTTGTAATTTCTACGATCGCCAAAATCTTTTTCTCAATGAGTGAATCTTTCAGGCAGCAGACGTTTATTCAAGCTGATTTTTATCAACAAATGATGACAGCTGAGAGATGGAATGCTCTTCTTATCTTCTCATTCCTTTAAAGCCTCTCAGCTTATCTCCCATCAAAGCATCATGTGGCCGCGTGCAAGCAGCTGCATGTTTGGTTTTCTGCTGACTTGCACATAGGAGCTTTAGTAGTAGTATTTTAAAGGGGAACATTATCACCAGACCTATGTAAGCGTCAATATATACCTTGATGTTGCAGAAAAAAGACCATATGTTTTTTTAACCGATTTCCGAACTCTAAAAGGGTGAATTTGGCGATTTAAACGCCTTTCAATTGTTCGCTGTCGGAGCGATGATGTCACCCGTGACGTCACAATGGGAAGCAATCCACCATTTTCTCAAACACATTACACACACAAGTCAAATCAGCTCTGTTATTTTCCGTTTTTTCGACTGTTTTCCGTACCTTGGAGACATGATGCCTCGTTGGTGTGTTGTCGGAGGGTGTAACAACACGATCAGGGACGAATTCAAGTTGTCTTACGTGGAGTGTGCATCGATTAGCACGGCATGCTAATCGATGATAACATGGCAGAAATGGCAAGAATGTGTGGATACCCTGCGACACTCAAAGCAGATGCATTTCCAACGATAAAGTCAACGAAATCACAAAGGTGAGTTTCGTTGATGTTATTCACTTATGTGCTAATCAGACATATTTGGTCACAGCACGACTACCAGCTAATCGATGCTAAAATGCTATTTAGGCTAGCTGTATGTACATTTGTAGCTATATTTGCATCCAGCCTTTCCCTCCACCCACATTTAATGCCAAACACTTATCAATCGACGGATTTAAGTTGCTCCAGTGGTCTAAAGATGCAATCGTTGGTTAGAAGGCGATCGCCGAATAGCTTCAATAGCTATTCGCTCAATAGCTTCAATTTCTTCATCAATTTCGTTTTCGCTATCTGCCTCCACACTCCAACCATCCGTTTCAATACATGCGTAATCTGTTGAATCGCTTAAGACGCTGAAATCCGAGTCTGAATCCGAGCTAATGTCGCTATATTTTGCTGTTCTATCCGCCGTGTTTGTTTGTATTGGCATCACTATGTGACGTCACAGGAAAAATGGACGGGTGGATTTACAGATAGCGAAAATCAGGCACTTTAAAGCCTTTTTTCGGGATATTCCAGGATGGGTAAAATTTTGAAAAAAACTTCGAAAAATAAAATAAGCCACTGGGAACTGATTTTTATTGGTTTTAACCCTTCTGAAATTGTGATAATGTTCCCCTTTAAGTGCACGTACGATTATTGTTAGTAGTAATATTTGTATTTTTCAGTGTACACAGTCTTGCGTTGTTAATAATGACTGCTCAAGTTTCTGTAACTAAAGGTCAGAATACCGTACATGACAAGTCAGTAGACCTGAAACATTTCTGTAGTTTTTACTAGGGGCACTCCGATCAATCCGGACTGATATCAGCAAAAAAAGTATTGGAAGTAATCGGCTTACATCTACAATGTCCGATACAAGCATTCCTGCAGCACATTTACTTGTGCAAAGCTGGACAGCCAGTTAACAACTAAATGTCCTCCAATAAGCACACAAGGTTGTTTTTTTCTTGTATTTATTAGCAAAGTCATTTACGTAAGGTAAACATGGTGGGCTAGAGGCTACCAAGAGCTCGCAGCTACACAACAGCAAAGCACATAATACAACACAGGCTCGACATACGCAATAAGCGTCCTTAAATGAACAATGTTGTGATACTGGATTGACAGTTGCGGCTCCCAGCTTAGTAAAAACAATCATCTCCATTGTGGTAAAGTGACTACATTTCTTAGTATCTTACGTAACATTATCACTGGAGGACGAGGCCAAACATGTTTCACACAGCGTAGTAGTAGTAGCAAGCCAGGAGCAGCATGTTAATTGCTAAACTAGCTTGAAACGACACAACAAATAGGTGCTTCAAGAAGACTGGATTATTATTTTATCGTTTAAAAATTCAGGGAATGATTTCCTGGTGAGAGGAGGACTTTGAGGCAAATACCAAAGGAGGTATATTAGTAGTTTTTGCTTTCAAGTATTGTGTGATTAAACAATTGTGTAGGGCTGGACGATTATGGCAAGAATATTAATCAAAATTACTTTGATTGATATTAAAATCACGATTAATAACACGATAATTGTTATTCTGTGATATGAAAAAATGAATATTTATTGTAGCACCTAAACTAAACTTTAAATATAATAAAGAGCAAATATAAATTAGTATCAGATAAACAAGTAAAATAAAATAATAGTAACAACAGTAAATACAAATAATAACAACAAAAATCCTGAAAATTAAGTTTTTCTGTTGTCATTTTATTTATTGTTCCGTTTTTTTACCTTTTACACTTATTTTACCACCATAGAGTGTGTGTCGTAAATAAAATGTAATAAAATGCAAAGCTCCTCACGTCGATTGGTGCAATGCACATTTGGACACGTTTGAGCATCCTCTCAAGGTGCGACTGCTGTCCTATTTGTACGTTGATGTAACACCGATGATGTCGTTCACAACAAGACAAGCAGATGAAATGAGTTGTGGGTGCATGCGTTGTTCTTGCTAGCTTTAGCGTCATAGTTCAGTCGGTGGTTCACGTAGCTGTCTCCACATTGTTAAGGTTAAGATGAATGAGTGGTCTCGGACACATTATTTTCCCAAACAAATGTCCCTTCTCCTCACAATGACAACTTTTCACTTGAGCTTATGTCAATTTTCCCCACATCTGCGGTCCCCTCCAAGGGTTCTCATTGTTATCCCTTTGGGTTGAGTTTTTTCTTGACCTGATGTGGGATCTGAGCTGAGGATCTCGTTGTGGCTTGTGCAGCCCTTTGAGACACTCGTGATTTAGGGCTATATAAATAATCCATGATTGATTGATTGATTGATGGGGACATGCCAGTCTTCTAGTTGACGTGCTATTTTTTCACTCCCATGCTCACTCATCCCATTTACCCTTACGAGCTTAGGAATTTGCATGCATGTTGCGCAACCCTTCAATCGTTTTTTTGATATGTTTATGATTGTGTGATGCCAAAACCGAAATTCAATTAATTGTCCAGTCCTACAATTGTATGTAATAAAGTAAATAACGAACACGTTTAAATATTGTATTGATTTTGTTAAACTGTCATGGGCACTTACTCGAAATACAGTGGGGCAAAAAAGTATTTAGTCAGCCACCGATTGTGCAAGTTCTCCCACTTAAAATGATGACAGAGGTCTGTAATTTTCATCATAGGTACACTTCAAGTGTGAGAGACAGAATGTGAAAAAAAAATCCAGGAATTCACAAAGTAGGAATTTTAAATAATTAATTTGTCAATTATGGTGGAAAATAGGTATTTGGTCAACCATTCAAAGCCCTCACTGATGGAAGGAGGTTTTGGCTCAAAATCTCACGATACATGGCCCCATTCATTCTTTCCTTAACACGGATCAATCGTCCTGTCCCCTTATTAGAAAAACAGCCTCAAAGCATGATGTTTGCACCCCCATGCTTCACAGTAGGTATGGTGTTCTTGGGATGCAACTCAGTATTCTTCTTCCTCCAAACACGACGAGTTGAGTTTATACCAAAATGGGTACATGGATGATACAGCAGAGGATTGGGAGAATGTCATGTGGTCAGATGTAACCAAAATAGAACTTTTTGGTATAAACTCAACTTGTCGTATTTGGAGAACACCATACCTACTGTGAAGCATGGGGGTGGAAACAACATGCTTTGGGGCTGTTTTTCTGCTAAGGGGATAGGACGATTTATCCGTGTTAAAGAAAGAATGAATGGGGCCATGTATCGTGAGATTTTGAGCCAAAACCTCCTTCCATCAGTGAGAGCTTTGAATGGTTGACCAAATACTTATTTTCCACCATAATTTACAAATAAATTCTTTACAATTTCTACAATGTAACTTCCTGGATTTTTTTTTCACATTCTGTCTCTCACAGTTGAAGTGTACCTATGATGGAAATTACAGACCTCTGTCATCATTTTAAGTGGGAGAACTTGCACAATCGGTGGCTGACTAAATACTTTTTTGCCCCACTGTACATAAAAAATTCAGTTAATTTACTAGATCGTTAATGGTATTGGCCGCTCTCATCATGGAAGATTGGTATCGCAATGTGCAGCATACAATCCTGATCGGAACATCTATAATAATTATACTTGCATATTCTTACGCATGCAAAGCTTCCAAGACAGAAGCTTATTCAAAAGTATCCAGTAACAAACGTGTCTGCATAGTTTGACACTCCATCATGATCTTAAATTAATGATTTATTGTAACCACTGAATGGTGCTAAAAACAAGTATCACTCCGCTTCAACTTAAAGTCCGTACAAGTCCAGTCCAGACGGTTAATAAATAGGTTAGTGTTTTACATAGGGGTGTAACGGTACACAACAATTTCGGTTCGGTACGTACCTCAGTTCAGAGGTCACGGTTCAGTTAATTTTCGGTACAGTAAGAAAACAACAAAATGTAAATTTTTTGGTTATGTATTTACCAAAATTTCAAAATCTTCCACCAAAAATATTTTTCTTAGTGGAATATTTGATATTAAGTAATCAGAACCTTGGATAGGTCAATAATTCATAATAACATTGATTTTGATTCAATTATTTGTTTTGAGCAATGACAGTTTAAAAGAAAAAAAAAACAGCTTTGTTTTATCAGTCAACGTTGCAACTTTTTCTAAATTAAATTTAGCCTTTAAGCTTTGTTATTTCTCTTTTGTTTATGTTTTTGTGTATTTTAATAGTATTTTTAGAATGTGCCGTGGGCCTTTAAAACATTAGCTGTGGGCCGCAAATGGCCTCCGGGGCACACTTTTGACACCCCTGCTATAGATAATAAAAAATGAAATCTGATAAATCTATGGGTAAAAAGCAGAGCCTGGCGACGCATGCGCGTTTATCATAACTCTCTTGCTCTCTCTGTCTCTGTCCCTCTCTCACGAATGCTGCTGTGTGCACAATTTGTTTTGTTTTTAACCCCTTCTTAACCCAAAACGTACATTGAAAATACATGCAACCCTAATTTAAAATGCCAGACATTTGAGACATTAAAGAAATTCTACCCGGTAGAAATGCGCGGTTTGCGGTCTCATCCACGGATAAACTGCGGGTCGGGCGGTTGACATGACGAAAAAATATATTTTAATTAGATTCGGGCGGGTGGCGGTTGAACCATCTGGAAATATTTGATATGCATGGTTCTGTGATCGGTATCCTTTGCCATTCAAAGTGCCATTTAAGACCCGTGTTATAAAGCGAAGAAGTCAATAAGAAACGCTATTCTTCTCCTGAATGACTGCCGGTAGTCACCCAGATAATGAGTATTATTGCGTTCTATGAAACCATTGGCTTTGTCGCCTACTACAATATGTACGATCTGCTTGTCAGTCCAGCATCATGTTGTGTGTGGCAGTCTGTGGCTTCCGCGGCAACACGCACACAACTGCAAGGCTTATTGGGTGACACAGCATACACTAATGGTTGTGATATAAACAATTTTAACACTCCTAGTAATATGCGCCACACTGTGAAGCCACACCAATGAAGAACGACAAACACATTTCGGGAGAACATCCTCACAGTAACACAACATAAACGCAACACAACAAATACCCATAATCCTTTGTATTTATAACACTTCCTGACTATTTTATACACCCCTAGCAGCAAACCCCGCCAACCCCCGGCCCTCGTGCGTCGGTAAGGTGGGTGGGGTTGAGGGCGCGGGGGTGTAAAATATATTCAGGTTTTGTCATGAATACAAAGGATTATGGGTATTTGCTGTGTTGCGTTTATGTTGTGTTACTGTGAGGATGTTCTCCCGAAATGTGTTTGTCAATCTTGTTGGGTGTGGCTTCACAACGTGGCGCATATTAGTAAGTGTTAAAGTTGTTTATATCACAACCGACAGTGTACCCTGTATCACCCAGTATGCCTTTCTATCTTGAACGTGTAATTGCGTAAGCTGCACACGTGTTGCCGGACCAACAAATGGTAAGTACATGTTGTTGAAGGTGTCTAAGTCAATGGCTTCACAGCACACCCATATTCTTGTAATCAGGATGAACTCTATTGGATAGTCGCGGGAACGTTAGTGGCTCCAATTGTCATCATTACTCTGTGAAACAGGTTTAAATAGCTTTGTGAGTGGTAAAGGCGGACAACCTCTGATGTATATCTGCGGGCGGGTACGGTCCTGATAAAATGTTGGTTCGGGTGGACGACGGGTGGATAACGACTTTGGAGATGCAGATGCGGATGATATAATTGCCTATCCGCGCATCTCTACCACCCGGACAGCCCCGCAAAAGAGGACATATCCGTTGAAAAGCGGAGGTATGGTCAGTCTATCGTAGCCCGGTCGCTGCCAGCATGCCGTGTGTTGTGCCTCGGTGTGCATTGTTTACACAACGTACGGTACGCT
Organism: Nerophis ophidion; assembly: GCF_033978795.1. Taxonomy (NCBI): domain Eukaryota; kingdom Metazoa; phylum Chordata; class Actinopteri; order Syngnathiformes; family Syngnathidae; genus Nerophis; species Nerophis ophidion. Next base: position 70,665,506 of record NC_084611.1, read on the forward strand.
ACTTAATATGTCTGTGTGGAAACTCGTTAGGGACACCTCTGAACCGAACCGAAACCCCCGTACCGAAACGGTTCAATACAAATACACGTACTGTTACACCCTTAGTTTTACATACCTACTTTTGTTTTGTGTTTAAGTCATTTCACTTGATGTAGCCTTTTGTATAACATTCCACACTTCAAAATAATAAAAGTATGCTCTGAATGAGAGCTGTGCTGACGTGTCAGATCAAAATAAGTATCACTATCGACTAAAATTCAAGGCTCCAATATGGGGAATGGTATTGAAAGTGAAAAGGTTGTATCGGGCCACACCTAACATTATGCTTTTTTGCTCTATTTTTCCATTTTGGGGGGTATTTTATTTCCGCAATATTCCACAGATCCATAAAAACACGAGCCGTGTGGCGCACTTTGGACACCCCCGGTTTACATATTTTACAGTATGTCTCCAGTATTCTTAGCACTGCTGCTCGCCATGACTCCCGCTCGTCAAACGCTGGGCTGCATGCTTGTGGAGGTGTTCTGCACACTTCCACACCTCGCATTTCACGGGCTTGCAGTGCCCTGCATGTCTGGATGTCCGCTCTCACGCCGAATAATTCACCTTTCGTGACCGCTTGTATTTGACTACCGGGTAAACGGGTGACGCAAGCAACACTTCTCGTCTTTCATTTTTAATGCGTACTTTGTTTAGTTTAGACATGTTTGCTTACAAATCCAAACATGTAACTTTGATCAATTCCTTTTAGTCAGGAAGCAGCCTTTTAAAGACTGCAAACATCTTGTTTGTGTCTAAAAGCTTTCCTTTGTAGAACTGAACCAGTGTTTTCCTTTTACTCAGCAGCCAACACACGTTCTGAATGTGTGGAATTATTTTACAGTACTTCCTGCACACTAAGCTGTAATGATAGTCTTCTCATATCAAACGTAATGTGTGTTTGTCGCATACATTGGGAGATAGTATACAACTTTTTTTTATTGGGGGGGGCGTGTCCAAAATAAAAGCGTTGCGAAAACTTGCTTGATGTAATCAGATTGCTTTGTTTTAAAAACACGATGTTTCCCATTTAAAGTTGATTGTTGTGACATGAAAGATGTCCAGATGTGCGTTACAAGGCCTTGACTTAATCACACACACACACACACACACACACACACACACACACACACACACACACACACACACACACACACACACACACACACACACACACACACACGAATGCAGGCTAATATTTTGGCTTCCTGGAACTGGAGCAGTTTTTTTTACAAGGTCATTTAATTGAAGGAGAAAAGCAACAGAAAGCATCATGTTTTGTGGTTGGGCCACCAGAGGGTGCTGTTTGTCCCTTTCAGGTGGAATATGGCCTGTTGGAATATTCTGTTCCCAAGTATAACTGTTGCCATCATGAAACCCTTACTGGCTGTACAAGCAATGTTTTAAAGTGCTTTTTTTAAAATTTCATAATCCTCATAGATTTACATTTAAAAATGTATCATGTTAAAACAATTTTAAATAAATCTCATTTGTGCAAGAAAAATAAAAAATAATTTGGAAAAATGTATCACATGTAGGCAAAAATTATGAAAAATCATTACATTTGCACCAAAAAGTCAAAATTTTGCTAAAAATCGCAAAATATTATGTGCAAAGGGTTGCAAAAATACATCCAATTTGTTAAATGTGGAAGAAGTCATGGAAAAAGTAATATGTATAAGGTAGGGGAAAAACTCAAATTTATGCTAAAACTTGTGAAGATGACATTAACAGAAGGTGAAACGACTGGATGACATTTTAATTTTGCACAAAATATGGAAAATGAATCTTTGCCAAAAGTCAGGGAAATTGTTTTAGTGAAAAATAAAAAATATATAAAACAGGTCACAAACAATACATTTGGTAAAAAAAATTTAAATAAAGTATTACAAGTAAGAAAAATAATTGAAAAAGTAAATTTAAAAAAAAAGTTTGAAAGTCAGGAAAATCAATGTTTTGCTAAAAGTCAGTTCTCGGAAAAATCTAAATTAATTCCCACTAAAAGTCGTGAAAATAAAAGTGCTGTGTGCGCAAAGTCAGAAGAATGTTTACATGTCGTTTTAGAAAAAGTCAAGAAAATCTAATCCATGAAAAAAAGTTCAATTGTAATGAATGAAATCTTAAGTGTCCTGAAAGTGGGAAAAATAAAACGTGTTTTAACGCCAGAAAAAGTGAAGTGTTTGGGAAATTTTAAGATGCTCAATAAAATACAACTTGTGCAAAAAAAAGACACAGATGAGAAAAGTGTATCAGATTGTCCCCCAAAATTTGGGACAATATATAAAAAATTTAATGTGTGTAAAAAAGTTACTTAAGAAAATAAAATGTGTGCGATAAATGAGGGAAAAGAAGTAACAAACATGAATTAAGTTTCCCCCCAAATTAGGGACAATTTAGAAAATGATGTAATTTGTGTAAAATCTTGGTCAAATAAATAAATCAAATAAGTGGAGAAAAAGGTTAGAAAAATGTATTACTGTATTTTTCGTACTATAAGTTGCAGTTTTTTTCATTGTTTGGCCGGGGGTTGCGACTTATACTCAGGAGCGACTTATGTGTGAAATTATTAATACATTACTGTAAAATATCAAATAATACTATTTACCTCATTCACGTAATAGACTAGACGTATAAGATTTCATGGGATTTAGCGATTAGGAGTGACAGATTGTTTGGTAAACGTATAGCATGTTCTATATGTTATAGTTATATGAATGACTCTTACCATAATATGTTACGTTAACATACCAGGCACATTCTCAGTTGGTTATTTATGCGTCATATAACGTACACTTATTCAGCCTGTTGTTCACTATTCTTAATTTATTTTAAATTGCCTTTCCAATGCCTATTCTCAGTGTTGGGTTTTATCGAATTCATTTCCCCCAAAAATGCGACTTATACTCCGGTGCGACTTACAGTGGGGCAAAAAAGTATTTAGTCAGCCACCGATTGTGCAAGTTCTCCCACTTAAAATGATGACAGAGGTCTGGAATTTTCATCATAGGTACACTTCAACTGTGAGAGACAGAATGTGAAAAAAAATCCAGGAATTCATAAAGTAGGAATTTTAAAGAATTTATTTGTAAGATATGGTGGAAAATAAGTATTTGGTCAACCATTCAAAGCTCTCACTGATGGAAGGAGGTTTTGGCTCGAAATTTCACGAAACATGGCCCCATTATTCTTTCCTTAACACGGATCAATCGTCCTGTACCCCTAGCAGAAAAACAGCCCCAAAGAATTATGTTTCCACCCCCATGCTTCACAGTAAGTATGGTGTTCTTGGGATGCAACTCAGTATTCTTCTTCCTCCAAACACGACGGGTTGAGTTTATACCAAAATGGATACATGGATGATACAGCAGAGGATTGGGAGAATGTCATGTGGTCAGATGAAACCAAAATAGAACTTTTTGGTATAAACTCAACTCGTCGTGTTTGAAGGAAGAAGAATACTGAGTTGCATCCCAAGAACACCACACCTACTGTGAAGCATGAGGGTGGAAACATCATGCTTTGGGGCTGTTTTTCTGCTAAGGGGACAGGACGATTGATCCGTGTTAAGGAAAGAATGAATGGGGCCATGTATCGTGAGATTTTGAGCCAAAACCTCCTTCCATCAGTGACAGCTTTGAATGGTTGACCAAATACTTATTTTCCACCATAACTTACAAATAAATTCTTTAAAATTCCTACGATGTGAACTCCTGGATTTTTTTTCACATTCTGTCTCTCACAGTTGAAGTGTACCTATGATGAAAATTCCAGACCTCTGTCATCATTTTAAGTGGGAGAACTTGCACAATCGGTGGCTGACTAAATACTTTTTTGCCCCACTGTATATATGTTTTTTTCCTTCTTTATTATACATTTTCGGAAGGCGCGACTCATACTCCGGAGCGACTTATACTCCGAAAAATACGGTACTTTTCTCACAAAAATTTTAGAAAAACTATAAAAACAATTAATTTGTGTTCGACAAAAGGTTAGCAGACAAAATTAAAAAGTGTGTGCAAAATGAGGGAGAATACATTTTTTACGTTTTCTCCCAACATTTTAGAAAATGTCTAAAGTCATTTATTTTGTGTAAAAAAATAGAAGAAAAGGGTTGGAAAACCCCCCAAAACATTTTCCTCTTAAATTTGAAAACATTGCTAAATAATTGAATTGATGTAAAATCAAGGAAAAATTATGAAACATAATTCACGTTCAAAGTCATATTTTCGCATTCTTATCTCTATTCAAGTGGAACAAAGTTAAACACCATAAAATCTTGTTAATTTTTTATTTTTTTTCCCCCCTAAATTCCAATTTGAAGGTACAGCATTATAGTGTCCCCTGGCTGCAGTTTCCTTAGGAACAGTAAATGAGGGAAGGTGGGATTGGACAGTGCACAAATTCGCATCCTTGTTGTCAAAGTCAGTCAAGAGTTGTGTAGCTTCTGCTCTCTTTTTGGGTTTGGGGGAAAAAAAACTCCACAAAGCTAACACACCGTGCCCACACCTGTTTTCCACTAACCTCCTTTCTCCTTCTCCACTTCCTGACTTGGTCCCGTTCTTTCCCCTCCTTTCACTTTCACTTCCACCTGTAGAACTTAAAGTCTCGCGACGTGGAGCTGCTGGAGAAGAGCAACGGGACGCCGCTCATCAGCAACTCTTCGGAGGACAAGACGCAGCCTTTGCAGAGTTGGAATTAACACACAAACGCCTCAAGATTGTGGAGAAGTGACTCAATCCGTTTGGAAAAGGAAAGTGGGCGTGGCCTCAAACCTCAAGGAAGGTCTGGACCTTATTTCCTGTTTTACGACTTCGCTCAAACATTCACAATTTATTCAACGTGTGCAAGACTTAAGGAGTCCTTGTTGCTCACCCCTAAATCATCTGTACCAGTAAAGAACAAATACACAATTTTGTTTTTATTAAAACAATTTTATTTTGCAATCCACCAACTCAAAAGGCCTAGATGTTTAATTTGTAAGGTTTTTTTTTATTTGGATATTTTTTTCTTCTTAATAAGACGTTACCTCATGTCAGCTTTTATCTTCATGTCCAGTTCAAGTCAGGAAGAAGTTATTCAATCTTTTAAGATTTCTACTGACTGAAGAAAAAAAAACATATTGGCAATAAGTTCTCTATTTTGTGTTTTACTAACTTAAGCTCGGTTTTAAAAAAAATGTTTTTTTCTTCATGTTTCTATTTGGTGGAAAAAAAACCCACAAAAGACAATCCTGCATTTTCTACGAGTTAAATTGTTAGATAAATCATATTGGGTATAACAAGTCCAGAAAATAAATGACATTTCTGCAAATATAAATCATAATTGTGGCATAAATCTATACAGGGGATTAATTTTAATTAAATGTCAGGAAAATATAATTTGGGCAAAGACTTTGGAATAATATTTAATGCAAAAAGCTGTTGGCAAAACTAAGGGGTAAAAATTTCAGCAAAAATGGATACAAATCACACAAAAAAAAGTATGAAAACTGAATCTGCAAAACAGAAACATTCTGCAAAAAAATGATTAACAGGTGTTAAACTAAAAGTTATGAAAAAATTAAATACGTGCAAAAATGTCTGGATTTTTGCTTATTATTTTTCCAAATTAAAAGTGTAGCATTTTTCCAAACACATTTTGATTGTTTTTGTGTGTGTAAAAAGTTAGGAAAGTGTGTTACATTGTTTGCAAATATTACACATTTATTTAGCTTTTTTTTTTTTTTTTAAAGTACCCATTTGTACAAAAATATATTTTGGTAAAAAGTTAGAATGTCAGAAATGTAATTAGTGCAAAAAGCCAGGGCGACAAAAAAAAAAAAAAAAAAAGCTTGGCTAAAAAATTCTGGGAAAATACCTGTAAAATAGTACAAAAGTAGTTGAAAATGTTCATCTGTTTGAAACTTAGAGATTTGTCCTTTTTCGTTTAAAGTACAACTTTTACAAAATAAATGTGCAAAAATCAGTGACGTGAAATGGAGAATACAAGTGAAGAACGTGATATGACGCAGCAAAGCTAGTGAAACACAAAATTTGGGTACCTGTCAACGGTAAAAGTATTTGCTGTGGAAATACGTGTTTAGATCTGTCATATTTTCAACAATATATATATATATATATTTTTTTTTTTCATATCTCAAGTATGAGGAAGAGAAGAGATTAAAACTATTTCTGCTGACCTGTGCATATTTGGTTTAGTAGAGGACTGATCCATGTTCTTTCTGAAGACAGTGATGTCATTAAATATTTTACATTTACACACAGCTCCTTTTTTGATGATCACGTCCTCTCTCGTCTCCTTTGTTGAACTTTCATTTCTTCTTTCTTCCTTCCTCCGGTCCACGGCTTTTTTCCAGCCATGACGCCACCGACGCTTTGTTCCGTGAGTGTCTCTTCTTTTTATCTTTCAGGTTTAGGAGCGGCTTCAACATCTTCTCGCGTCTCCTCTGACAAATGTCCTTCCTCAAGGGTGCCAGCAATCTGCTCCCAAGAGACGACCTCTGCTCCAACCACTTCGTCTTGGAGGACAGGACGCCCATCACCAGAGGACCACCTGCAGTGAGAGACACCTTTGCATGAAGAGTTAGTAAAATAGAATATATTGAGGCAAGAAAAGTCACGCATTTGTGCAGTAAAAGTTAATAACACTTTTTAATTCAAACAATAAAACTGAGAAAAATGATAGATAAATAAAATGTGTGTATTAAAGGCCTACTGAAACCCACTACTACCCACCACGCAGTCTGATAGTTTATATATCATCGATGAAATATTAACATTGCAACACATGCCAATACGGCCTTTTTAGTTTACTAAATTGCAATTTTAAATTTCCCGCTAAGTATCCTGTTGAAAACATCGCGGAAGGATGTCACCGGTTGTAGCGGACATGTTCTTCCAGCCCGATCCAAGCTATAAGTAGTCAGCTTTAATCGCATAATTACACAGTATTCTGGACATATGTGTTGCTGATTCTTTTGCAATTTGTTCAATTAATAATGGAGACTACAAAGAAGAAAGATGGAGGTGAGAAGCGGTGTATTGCAGCTGCCTTTAGCAACACAAACACAGCCGGTGTTTCCTTGCTTACATTCCCAAATGTGAAGCTTTACTATGGAACAGAGCGGTCAAGGGAACATGGTTCCGGACCACATGTCAACCGGCAGGTTTCGGTGAGAAAATTGTGGTAATAAGTCGGCTCTTAACGTAGACATGAGCGGAGCTTGTGTCCTCCTGCAGCTGCGGACACTCTTACCTCCTCCCACCGGAGACACTGGCGGTCACCATACCCGTGTCCACACCCCTCCGACTTTCAGGTACATAAGGGATTTTCCAGAATTATCCCAGTAAATGTGTCTAATAACATCTGAATCGCTCCCACTGCCCTCGCCTTTTTTTTTTCTTTCTAGTCCTTCACTCTCACTATCCTCATCCACGAATCTTTCATCCTCGCTCAAATTAATGGGGATATCGTCGCTTTCTCGGTCTGAATCGCTCTCGCTGCTGGTGTCAATGATTGTAAACAATGTAAGGATGTGAGGAGCCCTACAACCCGTGACGTCACGCGCACATCGTCGGCTTCTTACGGTACAGGCAAGGCTTTTTTATTAGCAACCAAAAGTTGCGAACTTTATGTCGATGTTCTCTACTAAATCCTTTCAGCAAAAATATGGCAATATCGCGAAATGATCAAGTATGACACATAGAATGGACCTGCTATCCCCGTTTAAATAAGAAAATCTCATTTCAGTAGGCCTTTAGATACATAAAGTAATCATAGTTGTGTGAAATCAAATGTCGGCAACAAGATAAATGAAAGTACATTTTAGCAAGAAATCACAAAAATAAATATTTTCTTTTTTTTTTATTAGGTAAAGAAAACCATTATTGTGAGCGTGAAAAGTATACTAAACAAAAATGTAAAAGCAACACTTTTGTTTTTGCTACCGTTTTTCACAAGTTGAACTCAAAGAGCTAAAACCTTTACTGTTCACACAAAAGATCTAGTCCTCTCAGACATTGTTCACTCATCCGTCTAAATCTGTGTTAGTGAGCATTTCTTCTTAGCCAAGTAATCCGTCCCACCTCATATCAAGATGCTGATTAAAGGGCTTGATTGTTGCACAGGCGTGCCTTAGGCTGCGCACAATAAAAGGCCACTCTGAAATGTGTGGGAGTCTGGTGGTGTCAGCCATGCAAGAACTGGGATGTTTTTAGTTTCCAGGAATCGTGTACAGATCCTTACAACATGGGGCCGTGCATTGTCATGCTGCAACGTGATTTCCCATTGCAACATCAGGCTGCAGGATCTCGTCACAGCATCTCTGTGCATTCAAAATGCCATCAATGAAATGCACTTTCGTTCGTTGTCCATAACATACCCCAACCCACCATGGACCACGCGATTCACAACGTTGACATCAGCAAACTGCTTCCCCCACACACAGTCTGGCATCTGCCCTGAACAGTGAAAACCGGTATTTATCCGTTAAGAGAACACCTCTCAAACGTGCCAGACGCCATCAAATGTGAGCATTTGTCCACTCAAATCGGTTATGATCACGAACTGCAGTCAGTTTGAGACCCCGATGAGGACGGCATGCAGATGAGCTTCCATCTGAAAATTTTCTCACAGTTTGTGCAGAAATTATTTGGTTGTGCAAACCTATTGTTGCAGCAGCTGTCCGGGTGGCTGGATTCTGATGATCGTGGAGGTGCATCTGCTGGATATGGAGGTCCTGGGCTTGTGTGGTTACATGTGGTCTGTGGTTGTGAGGCTGGTTGGATGTACTGCCAAATTCTCTGAAACGCCTTTGGAGACAACCTATGGTAGACAAATGAACATTCAATTCACAGGCAACAGCTCTGGTTGGCATTCCTGCAGTCAGCATGCCAACTGCCTCAAAACTTGTGACATCTGTGGCATTGTGTTATGGGATACAACTGCACATTTCAGTGTGGCCTTTTATTGTGGGCAGCCTAAGGCACATCTGTGCAATAATCATGCTGTTTAATCAGAATCTTGATATGCTACACCTGTGAGATGAGATGGATTATTTTGCCAAAAAAGAAATGCTCACTAACACAGATTTAGAGAGATTTGTGAACAATATTTGAGAGGAATAGGTATTTAGTGTATATAGTTTTAGATCTTTGACGTCAACTCATGAAAAATGGGAGCATAATCAAAAGTGTTGCGTTTATATTTTTGTTCAATATACTAGTATCAAAATAAAAATAAGGAAAAAAACAATACACTAAAAAGCTATAAAGTCTAAGAAAATCAATTTTTGCAAGAAAAAAGTTAGAATAAAGTAAAAATGTTCATGCATAAAATTTGAAAAATAGTGCAAAAAGTTGATGATTTTCAACATGTGTCAAAAGGTAACGGCAGTAATAGTTATTGTAAGCATGAAAAATAAAAGCACCAAAAGAAAAAATATAACAATATACTAAAAAACAATAAAATCAAAGAAAGAAAGTTGAAATAAAGTAAAAATGTCTGTGCATAACATTAGGAACAATTGTTCAAAAAGTTGATTATGTCAAAAGTGTGTCTAAGTTACAGAAAGTAATAACTATTGAGAGCATGGAACCCGAAAGCACCAAAAGAAAATAAAAATACCACACGAAAAAAAATCGAGGAAAAAAAAAATTGTTAGAAAAAAAAATGTGCAAGAAAAAAGTTGGAATACAGTAAAAATGTTTGTGCATAAACTTAAAAAAGTGGTGCAAAAAGTTGAAATACGTCAAATGCGTGTATAAAGTCATAACATTTGTGTCAAATCAATTGTTGGCAACAAAAGTCATACGACTAAATGATGTTGGTGCAAAAAGTCATTAATGCAAATTAAAGGAGATTACTGAGCTATTTTTAGAGATAATGAGCTCGCCCGTGACGCGATCTGTTACGGACTGGTGGAACCACAGAAACTTTGTTTATGGATGTCCTCATTCATCCAGGTCTTTGTGTTCTCAGGGCATGCTCATACACTTAGTCTTGAATTTGGATTGGTCAGATCTAGTCTAGCAACTGGTGCCAAAACGCCAAATATTTAAAACCAAGAGGGAGTGATTTGGCAAGGCTGGCTCCACAACATTGTATTGAGAAAAACAACTGTTGAGATGAACAATAGCCACCCTTCTATCAACATTTTATTTTTTTACATTTCAATAGGGTGGAACCGTCCTTGACCCGTCACACCCTTTTTGTGTTATATTATAAATAGTTGGGGTTTTGGCACCAGTTGCTAGACTAGATCTGAACCAATCTAAGTCCATGAGCATGAACTAAAGAAGCCTACTTGGATGAGAGGCGAGATGTCTTCTAAGACTACCAAACAGTCCAGTTGGGATCGATTGAATGCCCTGAGATTACACATCCCTTCGCCAACCACAAGAGTGCTAATCATGCAGACTTTGTGAGAGCCAACATCAATAACTTTGTGAAAAAATATGATCCAGGACCTTTATATTTTTGAAAGAGATCCAGCTTTAGTGAACCACTAAGCACCATGTAGCAGTATTACTAAGTGCCAAACAAGAAATACAAACTACGAACATAATAAAACAATCACTTACTGTACGGCATCTGCTCTCACTGGGATGACGACTGATAGAATGTCCATATCTTCCCGTTTAGATGAAGAATTAATCATAATCCACACGAAGGGTTAAAAAGAAAAGTTGCAGTTGACACTCGTCTTCTGTGTTTTTGTGTTTTTCTCACCATATAAATTAAGTTTGACCGATATATCGTTAAATCCTCCAATTGTCAAGGTGAGAGGCAGGATTTATAATCAAGAAAAACCTTTCACTCTTTGGGACGCGACGCAGCAGCAGCAGCAGGACACTAAGCTAGAAACAGATCTGCTTTCAGTGAGCCGCTAAAAAATTGTTTGTCTGTGTTAGCGCTTATAATAACAATATTATTAATATTTGGTTAGTATCTAGGTCACAACATGTAAATGGCGTATCAATTGTAAGCTGACTTTTTGTATTTATTTACTTGTATACTACTTAAAAAAGAATGCATTAAAAAAAGGAAAAAACATGTATTCTTGTCTTACATAAGGATTATGAATGATAAACAGCACACCTCTTTCCAATATTTGCTGATTTCTAGAATGACTGTTCTGATGATATGGTCAGAGTACGGAAATTCCCGAACACATTTGGAGCAGAATATTAAAAATGGCTGTCAGAAATTGTGGCATTTTTGGATGT